>NW_010166797.1:0-13850 GCF_000695765.1 Mesitornis unicolor
TTCTGTCACCGGGGCACCCACCCCATTCATAGCAGATGAACTATACATTAATTCAAGGCAAAAATAGGCAGACTGTGTACTGACAATGAAATGCTGGCAATGTGGTACCCAGTAGCAAAATTCCCACTGACTTCAGGGAAATCTGTCTTTCACTCTGCATCAGTATTTTTACTCGTATGTACTACAATGTGTCAAGACAGTTCCTCAATGTATTTATTTCCTTTTAGTTCATAGTTGCCAATCATTTATCCTACAGTAATTCTACAAATATTGTTGAAGTCAAGAAGGAAACTGACTCTCACTACTGCTTTCAGTACTAGATTGGAAAAGCAGCATAGAAATCTGTCAGTTTTTATGGCATAAATTGCTATTCACATCAGTGGTATTATACAAGCCATAAATAGCCATACATCATATATTAAACTCCTGTATTTTGAAGCAACTAGAATAAAGTTTCAGCCCCTTGATTCCTGGGATTTGTCATCATCAACTACACTGCTGAACATTATTGCTGATGCAATGATTTCAAAGAGAGGGATTTGAAACAGTGTGTTTAGTGTGTAATGCACGATATATGGAATGGTTAGTCTACATCGATGCATAACTGATTATTCTTCAGGCTGAAAAAATATTCATGGAAAAGTATTTTATATACAGTCAGTCTCATTGCTGTGGTAACACTGAATAACCTTAGCTGGCTCATTAAATCCATCTATGATTGATTTTTTTCTTCTTCTGTTCTTTGCCAATAGTAGTAATAATCATGTAGATAGGTCATTAGACTATTACAGCTTTATCATTTACTTTTAGATGGCATGGTTAAAAAATCCTTTCCACTGTTGTTCTACAAGATTGTTCAGGAAAAGTTTATTACAAAATGTGGAGAAATATACCCATGTCAAAATAATTTATAGAACAGCCTTTGCCGTGGTATCAGCAGTCCATTTTGTAAGCACCGCATGACATCATTTCACATGAAGCTTTGAAGGAAAGGAGATGTATTCTTAGTGCTCCCAAAACAACTATGGCAAACCTTTACAAGGGGGAGTCAAACTCCATGGAATCAGGTAAGGTTTTCTGAGTGGTATATTAGAAGCAGATACAAACTCATAACTCCAAATGTATCTACCTCATGGAGGAGCTCAGAATGTGGGAAATGGCAAAGAGTGAGCCATGAACTTATGGGATCATAGTTGAAGGATGGTACTCGGCATTTCATAAGATGAAGATGACAGAACTTTGCAGCTCAACTGAAAAGGGCACTATTCCAGTTTAGGCTTTTTTTGGCAAATTATTTTGTCTTTTTCATAAGCAGAAAATTGAAAACAAAGCAGTCTGTTAAGAAATATCTCACCAATTTTATTTGTTTTCTTGAAAATTGCATTTAAACTTAGCTTTGTTCATGTAGGTGCTTAGAAAATGTTAGATGGGGATTTTATTTATCCAGGCATTACAGAATGGTCATTATCTTCTTATCAGGATAAAAATTAAGAGATGACAGTAAAAGATACAGAAGAGATTAATGCAAATAACAGAGTAAATCCACTCTTTTCAAAGGAAAATATGAAGTTTTACCAATCAGCCAAGTGAAACAGAGACTGATAGATGATTATGTTAACAATAATCACATCCCATGCCTTTATCTTATTCACTCCATCTTTTATGTGTTTCCTCCTGCTTACTTCCCTGTGTCTGTAAAGTTCAGGCCATTTAAGTTCTTTTATCTCTATGGTTGGGTTGACAGTTACTTAATTAAATTTTTAAAAAATCAGTGGTTTTGCTCCATGGCCTCAAATGTTGAAGTCCTTGGCTGAAAAAAAGGCTTGATAACAGGTAAGTCTCACGGAAAAAAAAATTAAAAGGAAATGCCCAGAGTTAAAAGTAAAGAAATATATCTAAAATGCAAATTAATTAATACAACATATGAAATAATTTTGCCTTCATTTTCACATATGTAGCTATAATCACTCTGGGTTATATGAATCTGAGGAAATGTGGAAGGTTTTGAACATAAAATTATGAAAAAATCATACTTGTAATACTTCCAAGTGACCTAGCTACACTTTGTTCAGCTCCCAAACTACTTTAGACTCCATTTTATTGTAATTTGGAGACTTAATCTGCTACAGCACCCTTAATACAATGCAGATTTCAAAGTTAAGAGTTCAGAGCTCCTTGAAGTCCTGCTTTCCCAATGAAACAAATTTCAGTTGTTTACGCATGTATCATGAAATGGACCTCTCACATCTGTGCCTACATTTGTAGAAGTCAACTGAGGCTTTGCCATTGACCCATGACAGAGAAAGTTGAAAACATTCAACTGAATTGTTTAAGATTTGCATCAAGACATCTCTTTGTTTGCCTCAAACCGCCTAACCACAAAATATCAGAAAAGAGGTGAAGAAGTAAATACATGCTTTTTATATTTTATATTTTTAAAATTTATATATTTTGATATTTTATATTTTATAGGTGGGGAATTGAGGAAATGACAGTAATTAAAACAAAATAGGGTGGTCCTTGACTTCATTTAGTTACTGATATTTGGTCTCTTTGTGATAGTTTTTGATAGTTAGATTCTTTTTTCTTGGTAAGTATATACTTGGGTCATTTTAACACATCAGAGTACTATGGGATATTTTAACTAAATAGAATCCACTTCTTTTGGACTCCAACCTATCAAAGAAGCTTACTTAGTAATGATTTTAGTCTTTAAAAAAGAACATGTTGATATTAAAAGAACAACTCACCATACTTTAAAAAAAACCACCTAAATCAAGAAAATAATTGCATCTGTATTCTTTTGATGTTAATTATCTCTTTTGTTGTGGATTCCACTCTCAAATAATAAACTTAATCTTCTATTGAGCAACCTTGCCTTTAGTTTGGGATGCATAATTCATATCACAGTCAATTTTTTCACAGCTGTGCCTGTAACAGGGGAAACCTCCTTAATTAGACCTCCCTCCCAAAAACCCAAAGAATAATTGTATTCCTGTGGTTTTAGGTACCACCTAATGTTCTAAAAACAAAACAAAAAGCATACGAGCAAAATAAACCCTCCACTATTAAGAAATAGGCAGAGGCTACCATGCGGGTTAGCACAGAAAATAATGGATCTGTTTGCCTCAGAAATTTTTATAGATAGACAACTGCTTATTAACTCTGTAAGTAGAGATAATTACAAAGATTTAAAAATATGCCTTCAATTTTGACATGTCCAACCTATGCAAAACTGGGGTCAAATTTTTCAGAGTGGTTTGTGTGTTCAAAACCCAACTGATGTTGATGTGGTAACTGTAGGTATTCATTCCCTAAAAATATTCCTATACTAAGTATATACTAAACATAGTAACTATTCTTATACTAAGTATTTGAAACATCAAACCCAGAGCTCCCTTTTAAAAATTTTGTTTGGTACAGCAAACCTCTTTCTGTGAACTCTTTATATAATCTGAGTCTTCTGGTGCCATTATATAAGCAAAATATAATGAGCACAAAAAAAAACCCAAACCCAACTCTCCCAAAAATTATCTTCAGTCATTCAATTTTGCTGGTTTTAAATAAATTTTTTAAAACTTTTTCTAATTACACTTTCAGGAAACAGTTATTTCACTCTTACTCAGATCAATCCTCCATAGAAAACATTCTGGAGATTCCAAAATGTAAGTGCAGACAGTTGTCACTGGAGATCCAATGATCAGTTGTCACTGGAGATCCAATGATCAGTTGTCACTGGGGATCCAGATCAAAGCTGGTTTGGAGAGCAGAATGGTGGTGCATCTTCTGTAATTTCTGTCAAGGTTTATGTCATAGCATTCTTTTAAACAGTAACAGTTCTAAAATAATTTCAGAGCAAGCCAACAAAAATCGACAAATGTTCTATGCTGTATCATTTATTCATTAGATCTACCACTAATGACAATGATAGCTTTGCATGTGCATAATTTTTAAACTATTTGTTAATATAGATGCTTTAACTATATTAAATACACTTAGAAACCATAAATATTGATATAAGAAGTAAAGTTTTAATTTTAGGTTTGTTTGTTTGTTTTTCTCTGCATGCTTGAGAGATTTAGATATGCAGGGTTGTCCCATGTATCCAGAGCACTCTATATGAAAAATCCCCCACAAAGGAAGTAGAAATCTTCTGATAGAACTAACTAAAACACTGAGTCCAGGCCTACTGAATGATACACTAAATCAGATTATGTTAACAGAGGACATATCTACACTGTATTTTACCACCAGATGCAACTTCAGCCTGCCTATGTTTTGAGTTGATTAGAAGAAATAATCTTCAAAACAGAAGCCATGGATTGCTGTGATATAGGGTGTTGTAGCTATGCTTAGTGTCATGCTACTGAAGCTGTATAGCTGCTGGATGGCTTGTATTTAGTGTGAACTGGCTCATGTTTCTTCAGAGAATGGGCAGGCAGAAATCATTTTGCCTTTAAAAGCTCATATAAATATACCTAACAGTGGAAGGAGAACTAACCTCAGTATTTGTTGCTGAATATAACTAAAGCTTATTTTTCTTATGTCTTTTAAAATTATTATTGTGTACCTTATTTTTCTATCTGCTGTGGAAGTAGGCATCAATGTTGAACGTAAATGTATTCACATGGCATTTTGGTCAAGTTCTAATTTGGGTAATTTTGCTCAATTTATTCATGATGTATGCAAAACCCTGATCCAAAGCAATACTTAGATACTTATATAGAAAATTTTTAATATTAGATTTCGTCCCCCCCCCCAGATTAGCCAACTTAACAAAGAATAAATTGATATTTTTCTTTGATATGATATGTAACTTATGATGCTGAGCACATATGCCATCTGTTGGACTGTTGACAATGACTAGATATATGACATTTTCAGGAACATAATAGCTATAAGAATAATACTAAAATGCATTGAATACAATGGGCAATTATGGTAATTACGTAGATAATCACTGAAAACAAGGTGTACCAAAGATGCATTAGTTATTTGATATATGTCTTTAAAATCTGCATAATTTGCAAGAACTCTTTTGTCTATTTAGAGAACATGAAGGAACGTTTTATCACTGTGATTCTCAATGTATATTTTATAACAGCATTTCAAATATGTTTGAGCATGAAGGAAGAAGAGAGGTACTTCCAAATATCTGCACCCCAGTTCTTTCTTATAAATGAATGTCTTTAAGTTTTCACTGCTTCCTCATGAGTGGAATATCTTTCAATAGCACAGAATATGATCTATGGGACTGCAATTCACATACGTAAGACAAAGTGAATCAAGATGCAGGGTGTCGGAGTGAAGTGCCTAAACTACGTGCACAAGACCACTGAAGTCATGACAAAAATTGGTCCTTATTGAGAGCACCATGGCTACTTCTGGACTGAGTGGCCTATCAATAATAGATTAATGGTCTTCAATTTCCACATCCTACTAGCAGCTGTATTATATAGCATGCTTGAATTCTCAAGAAAACAAGATCTGATTCTGAGTACTGTGTGGGTGTAGAGACATTTGAATCCAAGGTATTAGGGCAGGTAGATAGCTAACAAGGATGTATCTCAAACCCTGAACAATCAATGAAGTTCTATGCTGAAAACCCTTTCATTTCTTTTTAAAGATTAACACATTAATAACATTTAAGGTGAACTGAATGGCTGAAATCCTAATCTCATTTCCGAAGATTATAAACTCCCCTTGATGATGCCAGGAAGCACTGGGTACAAGTATTAAGTTGTACATTCTGCTAAAGGATACTGACACCTCATACCTGTTGTTAAGGCTTTGCATGATTTCTATTTAGTAAAAAATTGAAGTGACTCAACATTTGTAGAAGACAGAGCATGTAGACAAGGTTTATTACTTATTTTGCTGATTCTTCTAGGACAGCTTCAAGAAGTCAGAGTTCTCAGATATTGCCAACACTGTTCTGTGGTCAAGAAACACAAGAAAAAGCCATGCTCATGAGCCAAGTTTCTCTTTTTGATGGTCTGTCCCTGTAGCAAGACCTCATTGTCAGCTCTCTTCTCTGAAACAGCTGGTGTCAGGAAGCACTTTCCCTGCCTTCCCTTTTTTTCCTGGCTTCTCTTGTCAAATTCTAGTTTTTACAGCTAAGTTGGCATGGTAGTGCCTTGGGTTTGATGACTATGAGGGAAGTGAGATAAAGGTTCAATGAAGCCCAAGAAAATAACTTTTATGGTGTATCATGTCAAAGCTCTGTTCATATGATGTTTCAGGAATCTGTCACAAAGCACTCAACCTCAGTAGGCTTTGATGTACCTTCAGACATTGTCCTGGCACAACAGCTTATAGTGAAATACAACTTCCTTGCAGCAATTATTTTCTGCTTTGTAGAAACAACACCTCACAAAGACTCCCAAGAGTAAGCTTATGATTTTGTGGCCTTTTTCTTGTTAAAGTCAGAGTCTTAACATTTTAAAGTTTTTAATAAGCATTTTAGTACAGTTTGCTAGCATGGAAGCTGCTCATTATAAGATAATTGTTTCAAAGAGTTGCTGAAAGTGCTTAAATGTTAAATACATGCTACTGTAAGCATATATTCACAAGTCTTTCAAAACAGATGTTTGAGAAATGGTAGGCTGTCTGCTCATGGTAGCAGTACACAAAGGACACAGAGAAGTGGGATTTAATAATAAATACGCTCACAATGACATGGATGCTAATCCACGCTGTTTCATTTTTTTTTCTCCTATTAAATGCATAAGACAACAATAAACTTAATAGTTTCTGTAAGGCCAAGTTCACTGCAGACACCAGTAATTCCTAGCTTTCCTCAGTTTTCTCATTCACCTCTGTAGCTTTCCTAGCTCCTCTCTCATGCCTGGGCAGGGCCTTCCCAGTCCCAACACCCACTCACACCCCTTTTGTTTTCTTCTGTCAGTTAGGGTTCTGTGTTTTTTCAGTCTTTGTGAACACACCATTTCCCCCCCTCTTCTGTTATTATTTGTTTGAGAGATAGTAGTTGGTGTCTGGATATCTTGAACTCTATAAGGCAGAGCAGCAAGGTTGGATAGGAAGGCATTACAGATGCCATCTGTTACAGACAAGTACAGAAATACTAAAGCTGAGATTCTGCCAAACACATGGCAAAAGCTCCATTGTCCTCTGTTTTGCCTTTTGTTGTTTTTCCTGATACATCCCTAAATCAATAGCATTCTGTTGATTGATTCCTAGAATATTCCCTGGTATTGACTGGCTAGGATTGGCAAATATTGCATTATAAACAGATGGACAGATGTTATTGCATTGTCAATCTGGCCTTGCAAACTTTAAGAACTGGTATTTTTTACTTTCCTATCTTTACTTTTTATTCTTGTGGGTTTCAGTTGGGTTTTTTTATCTTGTGCTACCTTGCTTACAGTCACTTTTCTTCGGCAATCTGATATTTGAATACCATGTGGTTTTATTTATGGTGGATGCATTTGCTAGTATTTAGACATATAGCCCATCATAGTGCTTTGTGGTCATTAAGGTATATAGGGGAGAGATCGCTGCACTACTGAGCTCAAAACCTAGGTAACAGACAGACCCTTTCTACCTGTACATATTACCATTACAGCAAAAACAATCAACTGCTAAATGAGGGTCTCATTTTTCTTATTAAATTAACTAGGTGGGATTTCAGATCTTAAAGCACTTGAACACAAGATTGAAACAGAACTAGTTTCTGTAGTTCAAATCTACTGTTAATTTGTATCATTAAGTTCCAAGATAGTAAATACATTACTACAACATTATACATACACTGAGCTTATTTTTCTACTTGCTGAACCTGGAGTGTTTTTGTTTTGTTTTGTTAAGTTGTTTATTTTTAAAGATATTTCTTATAGAATCATAGAATCACAGAATGGTTGGAAGAGACCTTAAAGATCATCCGGTCCAATCCCCACCATGGGCAGGGACAAGTCCCACCAGACCAGGTTGCTCAAAGCCCTGTCCAACCTGCCTTTGAACACTTCCAGGGAGGGGGCACCCACAGCTTCCCTGGGCAACCTGTTTCAGTGTCTCACCACCTTCACAGTAAATAATTACTTCCTAATAGCTAGTCTAAAACTACCCTCTTCCAGTTTAAAACCATGCCCCTTGTTCTGTCACTACCTGACCTTGTAAAAAGGCCCTCCCTAGTTTGCCTGTAGGACCTCTTCAGGAAGTGGAAGACTGCAACAAGGTCTCCCCATCCATCTCCCTTCCCACAGAAAGTCTCTCAGCCTTTTATTTGAGCTAAAAAGACCCTCCTGATCTGGTTCCAAGATGTGAATTAGCTCTGTACAGACAAGCAAAACCTGACATGCAGTCTCCCTTAGCTATGTTTTTCTGTACTTCTACATTTTAACCATTATCACTCATTTATTGCAACCTCCTGTGGCTTTTGATATACCCAGAGCTTCTTAACTTGTCTTCACAATTTTCTCATGACCCTCCACTTGTTTTCACAACTGTGCCTCTTCACTTTTTCTATTATTACACCATTTCTTTTCATGGTAAACCACCCACAAACTATTTCAGAAGCTCAAAATAAGAAATGAAGTTTGCTGAATCATCAAGTGTCTTGAAAAATATAATTGAAAAATACTTTGCTGCTTGGGCAACAAAGAAGGAAAAAGTTTCTTCCTTGTCCAAATGTCCAAATTACACTCCTTAGAATTCTTGTAATGTGAGTATATTTGTGCAATAGTTTTCTTTGTTTAACATTTGTACTGAAGTGCACTTTGATTATATATCCCTTCAGTTAACTCTCTCTGATATCTCTAGAAGATGGGATTGAACTGTTACAGCTTATTCCTTTATTTGATTATTTGTCTGCTGTAAACAGGGTATGTCAGGATATTTACAATGCCAAACCAGCTTGGTTAGTCTCAGTAGGGAAGTTGCAGAATGTCTGAGCAATCTTTTGCAAGAAGAACTGCACTCATAACCATGGCACAGGGATTTCTTTTTTTTATTTGAAAATACTCGTGTTCAAAGCAGAGTTTGAATGGCAGAGCTGAATAAGAAAGGCCAGTTGTTTTCTCCCCATGGGCCTTGCTACGTTCAGAAACTATGAGAGAGAGAGTAGGTGAAGATTCCACTGCCTGCAGAACTGAATCCGTAAACCATTTTATCATTTTATAGAAACACTGTTAAAGAAAATCTCCAATCATTAGTTTATTTCATCAACCTCATCTGCCACAAGAGGGCAGAGGCTTATGTCACTCACCTTCATCTACAGTCATATAAGAATGTCAGGGATCTTTAATGGGAAAATTTACTATGGTTTAAATACCCAGTTGAAAAATGGAATTCCATTTACTATTTTAAAATGCCTTTAGGCTAAAAGCCAAGTGCAGCAACACAACTCTGTGATCTTTGCTGCTGTGGTTTGTTTATTAGGCATTAATTACTGTGCAATTATGCAAAATGTAGGATATATAGAAAAAACAATGTGTATGGAGCTTTGTTACTTTGAAAAACACATCAAACCAAGATATTGAAACTTTTATGTAAATAGGGTCAGTTATTTCATTGCAATAAAATGATAGCTTTTAGAGTCGGAAGGTGTTAGGAATCCAAAACTATTATGCTAATTTTATGCCAAGTCACACTTTGGGTATAAACTATTTCATGGCCCCTTTCTCTTTGTTGTTTTTTGTTTGTTTGTTTTTGTTTTTGTTTTTTGTTTTGTTTTTGTTTTAATCTAAAGAGAGACCTAGAATAATTTAAATTATCTGTATTTGATTAGCAAATGCCTCACGGTGAAATAAACTTTATTAAGACATTTAGCAGGCTGTACTCAGTACTTCACACATGTATGCTCTCCTTAATTATCTCTCCCACTTTACTGGAAAAAGAACAATGACTGGAGTTTCTATCCCTAAATCAGCAAAAAGATGAGCAAACATTTATCTGAAACTTAATCTAGTCTTAAATAATATATTCCAGAGTTTTTGTCAGTAAGGATTTTGAAAAACACTAGTTTAACAGTACAATCTACTTGGCAAAAATGAGTGGATCTGCTGCTTATAAGCATAAATAGGCCTTATTTTAGAGGAGACAGTATTAGAAACAATAGATACATGATGCTCTGACCTGCTGTCATTACAACACACTTGGGGCTGATTTGGGTAGTAGAGGAACTCAAATCAATACAATAACATGTTATACTTATATTCTGCACTGGTACAATAGTTTTGATGAAAACTGAAGAAATGGAAAAATAAAGCTCGCTGTTTTCACACTGGGGTAATGTGGGAACATTTCTTGAGCAGAATGGACATGACTATGTGATGTTGAAATAGTAATTTAGAATAACCACCTTAAGAATTGTGTGGTTTAGGGTGATCACCTTAAGATGACATCAGGGATAAAGAATGAGGAAGTACAGCAATGCAGCAAGAAAACAACCCGGAAGTAAACCAACCGGAAGCGGAAGTAAACCACCTCGAAGCGGAAGTGGGCGGTGACACGTGTGTAAGATAGTAACCAATCATGTATTAGCTTAGACAATATGGACACACATGTAACCAATAGAAATGCTTATGTAGGATGACTAAGGGATTTTAGACTATAAAAACGCAGGTTCTGATAGAATAAAGGTCTTCACTCTATAACTCTTATAGAGTTGTCTGGAGTCTGTTATGTGTCTCCCCCTCAGGGTAATTTCCGTTGCATACACTTACTGCATCAAAACTTGTTATAAATGGAAGTTGATGGAACTATGACTTAATGATCTGTGGGTTTAGACAGCCCCCACCCATTTTCTACTGTTGCTTCATGAAACAGCAAAATAATAGAGAATATTTTCTCTACATAGCTGCTTGTATACCTTGCTTATAATTATATTCAGATTTCTTTTTTAAGTTTTCCATAGTTTATCAGGTGATTTGACTACTGAAATGAAACCTTTGATATTGATAAATGATGCATTTGTCACTAACACACATTGCTTAAAAAGAGCAGGAATTTCTCTTTCCTCTTACATGTATTGCAGCTGTAAAGCAAGAGCAGTTCTTGCCTGTCTTAGTTTTTTTACTAAGAATCAGCTTAGTAAAAGAGTGCTCTACAGAAGCAAGCAGGAGAGGAGAAGTTAATGCTCTTTTCAATTTAGTTACAGCATATTCTTTCAAAGCACAGATTTCTGTATAGTGAGATTGCTATCACGTCCTTTCTCTAATGCCTTATTAAAGATACTGTTAGACACAACTGGTGGGAGGAGATACAGCACAAATAGCTACACATTTACAAGCTAACAAAACTGATGGTGATGACTGTAATTATCAAAGACAGCACGAAGGAGCTAGTTATAAAATTCCATTAAGATAACTGAGTTAGCACATTGCTCTGTCAAAAATGAAAATCTACCCATAAGAAGAAATAAACCACAGCCTTTTCTCTACATAAATAATTTGGAAAAAAACAACTCCCAAACAACCCACAAAAACAAACAAACAGAAAAACACCACATTTTTCCTCTTAGGTAAGCAGATTTAATATTCCAGCTTCTGGAATATATAAATTTCAAAAGACTTTAGGTGAGAAATCTGTTGCTCAATTCCATGGCCACTTACTATTCACGATGGCCATTAAATTACACCTTGGAAACTCTTGTCTTAGACCACTGATAAAACGGCTCCAAAAAGTACTCTCCATTACTGAAGACTTTAAAAAGTGGAGGGTTTTATGACTGGGAAACAGACTAGTCTGCCATCTGGGAGTCTGGATAACCCACAGCCCCTGGCTCTGCAATTGCTCACAGGCTATCAGGGAGCCAGATAGGCCTGGTGAACTGCTGGGAAACTAAACAGGATTTTGTCAGAAACTTGTCTGGTTTCATTCAAAAGATTTATCACAATTACCGCATTTCCATTTTTTTTTCCTGACAAACCATGGTGGGAATTTTCCATAAAAAATTTTCCAACCAGGCCTAGTCTCTGTTATAAATTAACTTGTGACAACACTAACATAGTTAATGTGGCAGGGAAAACAACTGAAGCACTGATTCCAGCTTATTCTCCCATTCTTAGACTAGGCCTTGGACAACTGTTACTACCACATCAGCTGTGATTATCACAGTTAATCTGACTTATTTCCAGCACTTGCAAGAATACTAGTACCTGAAGAACCATTTTTTGGGGGAACAACAAATGTAGTAATAAACAGTGACTAAACTGCTTCCTTAAAGCAAGCATATTTAGTTAGGATGTAAAGAAAGGGACAAAGTATTTCCAATTAGGCAGCAGCAAAAACTTAGGTGGCTGATTCTAAGAGGATGATCCTGGGAGCCATACTTAGGTACTCAGGTTCCCCTCAGTAGTAAATACAGACAGACAAGAAACTTGGGAGGATGGCCCACAGAAACCCTTCTGTGAGTGGTGGGGATACCCAGTTCCAGCCAATAAACCACTGCAAGCATAGCAATGAGCCTAAACCCCCATCAGATGTACCAGGGAGCAGTTAGCATGTTAAGGACCTTCATGTATGTGCGCTCTGCAGACTGGAATAACTTTCTGAAGACAGGCACTTAATTAGTCAAGACTCACTTTTTCTGGAATTGAGCTGGCTAGTTATACCTGTCTTTTTCAAAACAACTCATCAATTAGGCTAATCTGTTTAAAAGCATAGAACTGTGGTTTTGTTCTCCGTAGCCTGGGGAAATTCAAATCTATCCCTCCCACTTCCCAAGTGTACATCCTAGCCACCATAGTGTGGGAAAGCTACTTACAGCAACCACAAAAATCAGACCCAGTATATGTTAGTTTTGGATTAGAATACATCAGGAATCTATTTGCATAGCTTCCATAAAGAAAAGAGTACAATAGATACTTTAAGATTTTCAGTCAGTCTTTTTCTAATGTCAGGAGATGGCACATTTTGCTGAGTTAAAATCAGTTGTAAATTCCCACAGCTTTCAACTGAGACAGGTTAACACTGCAAAACAGTAATACCAAAGACGAAGTGGTAAAATGTATTTTTTTTTTTAATAACTGGACTAATTTGTACTTTATTCATATATTAAAATGTCATTTTTATATCTAGAAGGTCGGCTATCATTCTTGTACCCTTTGAATAAGACAGCTGTGAAGGAGACTGATTAAAAATGCTGTCATTTTAATGAAGTTTCCATTCTCGATTGGTTTTCTCCAAGAATCTTGCACATGCATAATACCTTACAACCAAGCCTGACTCCTAGCCGTTAGTTCTGCCAAGTATAGAAGATATGCATAACCCTTCACAACAATGTAAAAGACCTCTTTCTGCTGAATAAATTCTGCCAGTTTTATTAATCTTTTTGTCACTTAATATGCCATTATATCAGACATCTACTCCTCACAGTACTCTCTTCAGACTTTCTAATTTCTTTGGATGATTTTAAAAAACCTTAATTGGAATATTCCTTCCCCAAAGATTTGATATCAGTGAATGTGTAAACAGCAAAGAAGGATCTGAAAGGACGCACCTGTTGCAAATTTAGGACAGTATAACAGCAATTAGAGCAACACAGTGAATTATGAAAGTGCTGAAAAAATTTAAATTGTTCTGAAGCAATGATTTAAATGACAGTCAAATGAAATTCACAAGACGAAGTTGGCCAAAATCATTGTTGGGAAAGTAGAAAAATGTGATTAGTAGAGGTACCTCTGTGATTAACTACATTCACATTTTCAAAACTATTTAAGTGGCATTGGCAATTAATAGTATGATAAGAAAATAGCAAGTGGTTCAGTTCGAGAAACGAAGGAAGCTATTACGCTTTCTCAGGTGAGATACAGGAAACAACAGTGTTTGATTGCTTCTCATTGGTTTTGTGATAAATGACTCAGTTTCAAATAGAATTTTGTAATTAAAGG
>NW_010166798.1:0-2964 GCF_000695765.1 Mesitornis unicolor
GGTCCCTTCCAGCTCCTAATATTCTGTGAGTAGATATTACCCTTATGTTTTGTTAATGTAGACTAGCTAGTACTCATGAAACATTAAAAATCTGCATTTTTTGAGAGATAGAAAAGTGCCACATCTGCATTACAAATTTTACCCCTATAGTAGGGTCTTGCCAAATTAACTGCATTGTTATAGGTATGATTAATGATCAGACTTGTTAATGGTTTGTGAATGTAGAAAACTATTTAGATGTTAAAGCATGCACATTCCCTGCCAGAAATATGCTAATCATACCAACTTTCCTAGTGGAGTGTCACCATATATGATTAGCTTTATATTTGCTAAGGCACTAGAGGATGCAGAGAGCCGCTCCTGTAAATCTCACTAAGACTGTAAATGAGTGAAATGGTAATTCCCATTGACTTTTGCACCTGGCTTCACTTAAACCTCTCCTAAATCCTTCTGGATGTGTATCTGCATCTTTAAAGTGCTCATCATTTTAGAATCTAGATTTGTACAACAAATGTAGGTTTCAGGAGTTCCAGCTGTAAAGGGTTTTATGTTGATTATTGTTGCTGCTTTCTTCAGCTATACTGTGAAGTTTTATTTAATCAGTTTTGACATTTATTTCTTCTTTCTGTAGAGTCATAAATGGTTGTGTTTGTTTAGGGAAGAAAAAGAAAACATACATCAATAGAGTAATATAAGAACCTACATAAATAAAATACAGAGTGTTACTGTTTGCAAGCTCATGCCATGGTTTTGGAGCCCTGGTGTATTACAGAATGAAAAAAAAAGCCTCTCTACATCAAAGAATTTCATGTGGTTATAAACGTGAAACGAGAGGAGTAAAGTAAAAAGGAAGACAAAGTAGCAAAGAGACAGCACATGTCTTCCCTCACTCCCTCAGGATGATGATAAAGCACTGAGAAAATTAGCAGCCCTTTTATCTCAGAGATTGTGTGCTATGTTGTATGCGGCCGTGACCTGTACTACGTGTATCAGTCTGGCTTGATGAAAGTGGCAACTCCTTTGTGAAAGAGCACAGCTGAGTGTCTTTTAGGGAGATGAATGTGATTAAACATGATGGGTCCAATCCAGTGTGTACTTGTGCACTGAAAAAATATTAAAGAAGAGTTAACAATGTTACAGAAACTAATCTGAGGTAATTTATCTTCTGCTACAGTTCAACCTAGTAGTTTTGCCTAATTTCCCAGGGATTTCTGTGTGTGTTTCTTGGTAGAGGCTAATTTTTCTAGATGTTCACCTATTTCGAAAGCTGTTCATTTTTTTTCTATTTAGAAAGCTGTTCTTTTTTTTTCTATTTAGAATGGATAGGAGCTGAACTTGTAATTTATCTCAGCCTGGAAAATAATGCTAACGTAGAAGAGCATGAAGTGAAGACATCACTTCTCTGTTTCCACTGGAATATGTTGTTTCAACAGCAGACATTAACTGGAGGATATTTGCATTTTGTAATGCATACCTAAATACACTAGGACTGCAGTTCTGTTTCAGTCTTGTGTGGGAGCTGATTTAAATAACATCTCATGTTCTGTCCTTTGCCATGTGAGCTCCCAGCATCACCTAAACACAACTTTGTTCTGAAGGTGTTAAATTTAATCATTTTGTAGTCACTATTGATTGAAAAAAATGTGCTATATAATGAAACTCTTGTGGAGACCTCAGCTCTGAATTTGCTTATTGAAAGGTTTAAGTAACAAAGGCCAAGGAATCAAATGCATTTCTGCTCTACTGTAGCAGAGCACAACCACAGAAGAATGAGAAAGCTTACTATAAAGAGTATAAAAGGCACAGCTAAAAGAGTTATACCAGTGGTGTGATGGAGGCTGCTAGAAGCACAGAGCCACTGCTTGCCATCTATCAGAAGGGCCTGAAAAAGGGCGAAAGGAAGTCAGTAAGGTGATTGCTGGGGACAAGAAAGCATGATTCAGAAAGCTGAATTATGTCCAAGTGAGGAAGTTGTAAAGGACCTTTAGCCTTGGCAGCTTAGAAGTAAAAGGGTAAAATACCAAGCCAAAAAGAGACTTTGAGGAGCAAGTAGGAGTGTCTGAGTAGACATGGACTTTTCAACCTGGTAAGTGAAGGTGCTAGAAATCTGCAAAATGCTGAGTGGCACAGAGAGAATTTATAGCCATTGCTTTTTTTCACCATTTCTTGCAACATGAAATTGAGGGGGCGTGCAGTATAACTGAAGTGTGAAAACCAAAGTGTTTCTTTGCATAAGAGATACTTGAGGATTCCCTTTGCGTTAAAGTTTACATGGGTTTAAGGAGTGACTGAGTAAGATTGTAGAAGACAGACCCATTGAATGTTACCAAATTACCTTGAAACTGCAGGAAACAACCTGAGCTGAAAATAGTGAAAGGCCATGGGATTGTTCAGAGGGAATACCTTACTGCCAATGTATTTTAGCACTGATGTTGATGGCTGAACTTGCAGATGAAAGTGGTAACTCGTAAAAAAGTGGCTGCTTATCCTATTTTCCAGTAAGGGTCAGTTACTCTTGGAGTATCATATGTGGAATAGATGCCCTTGAGCCGCTTAATAAAACAAAAATGCACTGAAGCAAAAATGTTCAAAAAATTAGACGTCTAATGGTTTTGTTTTCATGTTCTTTTCCCAGGAATCTCATGATCACATTCTTTTGGATATTCCTGTCACTAGAGAGCAGATGAATCACTATCGAGCTGCAGCTGAAACTGCTCAAAGTGAGCTTGCAGCATTTTCAGTGAAGTATGATTACGCCCAGTCAGAGGTATATTTTAAAATACTTTAAAATCATTTTCCAAACTTGAGGATTCTCTGCAGAGAGTTTAAACTTCACAGAAAGTCCAGAACTTCTTGCTTTTGATACAGAACTTTCATTTCTTGTAACAGAATTTCCGTGTGAATTTTACTCTGCTTGCTTCTGTCTCCAATAACTGATTCACAGAATCACAGAATATTAGGAGT
>NW_010166799.1:0-7989 GCF_000695765.1 Mesitornis unicolor
GTAAAGTTTTATATATATATAAATATATATATATTATTGGCATGATTATAAAATACTTACAGTTTATTAAACAATTTTTAAAAAGATCTTTCAGATTTATTTTCCGATCCATCAATCCATCATATGTTTTGGAAACAGGCCAGTCAGTTCTTAGATAAAGGGTATAAGCCATACATTCCTCAGATACATACATTGTTTTTCTCATATAAGCATAAGCGAGGTATTTTAGCTTCTGAGAGTTGATTTCAGAAATAAAACTTTGTTACTAAGATTGTAAATCTTCAGCAAGGCATACCTGCTCAGCATTTTAGGATGTGATTCACAGGGATGCGAGACACACAAAAAACCATTGAAGTCACCTGGAACTCTGATCAGTTCCCACTTCTCAAAATCTGAAGGGCTATTTGCTTTCATCTTGTTAGTGATCATGTAATGCTAGTTCAGATCCAAGATGTAGGGATATAAAGTCAGCGTTACATAGGCAAGAATGAAAGATCTTCATAGGATTTTCCACATAACTACTATGTAAAGCCATTTCAAAGAAACATGTGGCCCTATAGTCAGTCATCTCTACTGGAAACAGAGTTTTAGGGCCTAAGACTGGCTTTACTATTTATTATGTAGTAATGGAACATTACCTTTGTTGTGAGACTAAAGGAAAAAGTTGAAAGCTGTGTCATAAAATCTAAAGAAAGCCTCATACTTGCCTGAAGTAGCCAGTAATTACCACAGTGATAAGTTTGAGGACTCAGGTCCCAAACAAAATCAAGAAATAAGAATTCAAATAAAGGATGGGTTTTTTTCTCCCAGTTTCCTCTATTCCAGAAAATTCATGCGGTCAAAGGTTTCTTTTAACAGAAAATTATTTACAGGTGCTGTTCCTGGCTCAGTCACAAAGTTGTGTCTTACACCTCTGTCTAAGTGCAGTCAGTCTTTGGATCAATGTGACTTCTTCCTGTAGTGATCTTTCTGTTAAATAACTGCCTGCTACAAAGCCAATGTCCATGGCCTTCCAGAGCTTTGCATGACTCGAAAGGGCAATGATTATTTCGGCTGAATGGAGCAATAGTATTTCTAGATGAGGTTATAAATGTGTATATAAGTTACTGTATTTCAGAAACACTTCATAGCAGAACCTGAACACTTATTAAAAAACTAAACTGTCAATCTACAGTTTTTCTACAATATAGTAACCTTGGGGTATGAGAATTAATGAACGTGTTTGACCAATAGCGCATGAAACTGTGTTTACAATGAGGTTTGTTATTTATTATTTTTTAAACTTCTTACATTCCAATTAAGCATCAAAAATCATAGTTAGTTCACCTAGAAGTTAATTTAAAGCTTCTATTACCTAACACTCCAGAGGGCATGTGCAAAATGTTATTGAAAACCTGCCCCTTTTCAATTTTTTTCCAGTTTCTGAACTGAATTCTTACTGTTCACTTGCTTTCGAACTATTTCTTTATCAGGCGTTTTTTCCTGCAATCATGAAGCGTGGAAGTGCAATTCTTACAAATGGTGAAAAAGGAAAGGAAAGTAGAGATTTAGTCATAACCACATGAATCCTGAAGCCAAGGGTAGAAGATACACATTTCTAAAGTCCTGCGAGTTGGCACTGCCTGTAGGTATAATGAATTGCAGCTTATTTCGTTCTTGCTTTACAATGGTTAAATAGCCTTCCTTTCATTAGCTCTGATCAGCTTTGAATTAGGCCAGTGTGCCCTCTTCAGGGGTGAATCACATTTTGAGTGAGGCCTGAGCCAGGTAAGAGAGCTGCTTCCCACATTGTTGTGTGAACTTAATGTTCTAATTCACTGTAACAGTGTAAAAAGGTGCAGAAATGCTATAACTTCAGTTCTTTTCCAACATTAAAGAGATTTTCTTCAATTACAAATGTATAAAACAAGTCGCTATGTATTGTATCTTCCACCATTTTGAAGTTACCACAAAAGGTATGCTCATGTAGGATGCCTGTTATTTCAATTTTATCTAATTTTAAAATTGCAAAACTGACCTAAGCTGAAAGTTCTCTAGAAAATCAGTTGTCTAAGGAAAAAAAAAAAAAGAAAAGAAAAATCTCAGCTTTTATGGGATTTGTCTGAAAGAATTTGAATTCAATCTTCATTATTTGTCTTCTTTTAGTAAAATTTATGTATTTTTCATGTACTTACTGAATTTAAGCAGGATTTTTTTTAGATTAAAAAATATTTTGATAAATGGGTACCTGTAACCTTGATGAACTTTTATTTGTGAACCTGCTGAGTTTATTTGAATGAATGGTGACAATTCTTGATTTCCACTTTGCTTCAATAGATCGAAGAGGTTTGGGGGCTTTCCTCAGTCGAGCTAAACTGTACATGTAACTCTTATGGGGCTCACCCAGAACTTAGTGATTTTTTACTGATGTGCTGTGAAATCCATATTTTCTGCGTGCACACAAGTGAAGCTTGCCAACTTCAGCTCAGTGTGATTTCAAACAGCTGAGCTATTGAACACTCAAATTGAGTTTTGAAATAGAAACCTCAATTCAGCATTAACTATGGCACTTTTAAATGTATGCATACTATATTAATAACATAAAGCAGCATTTTTAGCTGTTTAATACTGCTGTTAGGTAGCTGATCTGTTGGTAGTTTTTCGTGACAAATGGAGAGAATTTACACTTAGGGCTTAAAAGGTGAACATTGCACAAAATCAGTTCAACAATGGAAAGAAGATTTTGTTACTAACTATTTCTTGGTCACCAAAACCTGAAATTTCTGTAGCAGCCTCAACTGAAAGCTGTGCTTATTTTTACAACTCAGTCTTTTCCATTATCCAAGAGTGGTTTTCCCATTTCAGCTTTTTCCTCTCCTTCTTTTTTTTTTCCATATAGTTTTTGAGGTTTCCCTGCTTGGGCCTCTTTTCTATCCTTCAGTAAGGTTGAATTCCCTGATGGTAATCATAATTATAAACATATGTTGTTACTGTGGGCTACCAATTTACTTGCAGTCCTTGGTATTAAAAAAAGTAGGTTTTGGAATATATTTTACATCATCAGGGCATATCTCATGAATAATTAAAGTCAAATTTGTAGTCAAGAGCAGTCTCTGGAATGCCATGTCTAAAGATAATTGTATACTAGAATTGGCTTGGATCAAGTAACTGCTCCAAACAATTAATATCATGGCAGAAAAATATTTTTATTTTCATTATCACTGATAGGTTTTTTAAATGTCATATTTGTGTCTTTGAGATTGGAATGACTATTAGGAATACAGAAAAATATAGAAATAAGTATTTTGGAAATTGCTAGACTTTGAAAGTTCAATTTATCACAGATATTTACTACAACCATTTTAAACTAAAACAATAAGAAAGGCAAAGTAAAAATACTCTACATTTTACATTTGTTTTAGTGGCTTCTTCCACAATCTGTCTTTCATTCAGGGTTATTGCTGAGAAGTGCCTCTGTAATTAACATGTTTGAATTTTAGTGACTTATTTTACTGTGTAGCGTTTTATTGCTGATGTGTCAGTCAGTGTAATGTTCACAGTGCTACAGGGAGTAAGCAGAGCATGCATTAGGCAGTTCATATTGTATCTGTTATCCTGGTAAGACAAGATAAAATGTTTTGAAGATTAGTTTAGAAAACCCCAACAAAACCAATCCCCCCGTCCCAACCCCAGAAAGATGTAACAATAATTAGTGAATGAATTTGAAAGCAATGTACGTCCATTTTAAATTGGGCTGGACCTGATAAAGTTTGCCACAGGGTAATTCACGAATAAGTGTCAGGCATGTCACAGCCCTGAGTGAGCAGTTCATTCATGGATGTGTTAGGTAGCAAAAAGAAAAAGGCAGTACCTCCCTGTGAAACACAATGATGGCGATGCTGGGGAGTTACACACCACTCAGCTTAGCACCACATCCTGGAAAAGCACTGGAACAAGTAATGAAGGTTTGATAACAACCATATAACAAGGAAAACAATAAGAGCTAACAGGGATTTATAAACTAAATGTGTCAGACTAGTCTAATTTCTTTGCTTAATAAGGTAACAAACATCATGAATATGAAGGAAATAGATGTCATACGTCTTGACTGTAATCATGCTTTTGTCACTGTCTCATTGCCCAAACTGGATGAAATTGCTATAAACTGAGTAAAATACTGGTTGGAAAGCAGTACGTATAGTAGTTACATGTTAAGCCAGGAGGAGATGCTGAGTAGGGCTCTGCAAGAACCTCTCCTGGGTGTGGCTGAGTCGCATATTTTCAGTAATGAAGCAGAAGACAGAGCATACTTAGTAAATTCACGGTGCCTAGCTGGGATTAAAAAAAAAGGTTTTGTTCAAGAAGGGATACAATTCAAGCTGATCTTGAGAAATAATCCAGAAAAAGTGTACAGCTCAAGGAAGAGAAGTACAGGGTTAGATATAAGCAATTGCACAAAGATAGGATAAGGGGTTTAGATGTGGTGGTGGATGTCTGGGCGGCACACTACGTCACAAACTGAACATTATACCAGTGGGTAGCACAAATGAGCAATGGCACACTGCTGAGGAGAGGTCAGCTCTTTTACTGGGATGGAGAGATGATTATTGTCTGGTCCAGCTTTTTGATCTAGTCAGCACAGATGTTGCCTCAGCTGGAGAACTGTGGCCATTTACAAGCATAACACTTTGCAAAAGATGTGGAACAACTGGAGAAACACTTTTCCTTGCTGTGGATAGAGAAAATATTGGTCGTAAACTGCAAAGAGAAAGATTCGGGTTAGATATTAGGGATTCTTTTCTTATAGGAATAATTTAGCTTGGGAAGAAATTCACAGAATCACAGAATATTAGGAGTTGGAAGGGACCTCGAAAGATCATCCAGTCCAACCCCCCTGCCAAAGCAGGATCACCTAGACTAGGATGCACAGGAGTTGCCTAACAATATTGTGGAATTACTGTCACTGAGAGATTTCAAGGGCGGATTGGGTAAATATCTGTCAGGAATGTGGTGGTTATATTTGATACTCTGCACAAGCAGAGATTAGACTAGATGATTTCTCACTTCTCCCACTCTGCTGATCTGTTGAAATGACCTCAAGCTACCTGTTTAGACTAGATGAACAAATGTTCTTACATTGAAGTCAAGTGATGTAATTTTCTATTGGTTTCACTAGGTGTGGATCAGGAGCAGAGTGAAGAGAAGACATATAAATACCAGTTGCAGAGCAGTTATAGGAAGGGCCTGATCCTGCTCCCATTAAATTCAGAAGAGACTTGGAGGTTTAGTTGAATTCTAAATGTAGGCCATGTAAACACACATGTACATATGTATATAAAAAAATATGTTAATACAGTTCTGTCAGTCAGTATTATTATCACTGAAAACCTGCTGTTTGAGCAAGTGTGAGAGAACTAAAACTTTTCCAACAGTGTGTCTTTTTCAGAGTTTAGCAAAGTCCAAAGAAAGTGTTCCTCAGTGATGCATATTCCAAGAAATTCTCCTAGACTTGCTGATAGCACTTGGGTGGATGAGGTACTGAAGCACTGAAAACATATGGCTACAAGGAGTGAATAAGGTGCCAGGAAAAAAAGGGAGACTTGGGCTCCACTCACTGTACCCTTTTGGTCACCTGCATTTTTCTTTTTTCATTTTAGTTTATGCTGTATTCTAGGAGTGATAAAAGTGGGATTTTGTGATCTTGCTTTCTGGGAGCAGAAGAAAACTAGCAGTAGAAATAATCAAAACATGCAAAAGACTCTTTTCAGCTTCTTTGGGACCTAGCCAACCTCATAGATGGCAGCACAGGAAGAAAATCCCCTTCCAGATTATTTCATTGTTAGACTGGTCCCAGGCTGGTAACTTGTCCTTGTCTTTTCTACCAAGCACAGTTCCTTTGTATTGTCTGGAATTTTTGCTTATCCTCTTAGCACACAACTTTTTCATAAGCCTAACCTTAGGAGTTTTACAGCTTCCAGAACCAGAGAGGCTTGGCCACATTTAAATAAACATCCATGCTAACCATTTACCAGTGAACATCATGATGTTTGCCAGCCCCATGGAATGCATGCTCTAAGCATCAGCTGATAAACTGCTATTTTATTGAGGTTTCAATCTGAATTCTCTACCAGAATTAATGGAGAAACTCAGAAACCAGATGTGTGCTCTGTATTACAGAGAGGCAGCAATACATAATAGTATTCAAGAAAAGCAAATTCAACCATATAGGTAGGGATCATGAACAGTGCATTCACCCCGGTGTGCAAGATCAGTAATTAATATTTCAGTTCATGAAGGAAGCAACATGGCCCAGTGGGTAAAACAGCAGATAAAGACTTCTGCATTGCATTACTGCATGGGTCTGCAGTACATCTCTAATCTTGGAAGTCAATTCCTTTCCTTCTTTTGCCTCATTTCCCCTATCAGAAAACAAGATGAACAGTCAAGTGAGATTCATTAGGCTACAGGTATAAAAATGGTGTTAAAAAAGAATAGTTGTTACATAGTTGTAGTTAACTAGAAATTATTCCTAAGTGTCTTCATGTTCTCTCTACTTGACCTTTACTGGGAATGTAAAATTGTTTGACTACTTCAGACTACATTTGGTTCCAACTTTGAGTCCCTAAAAAGGGGTCAGTTTTACCTAAGATAAGATGGGCATTAAAATGAAATACCAGACTGCAGACTAGCCTTTTATTAAGGAAAGTTGACTTTCTTCTTTACTACAGGGAATGCTGGTTTATATCTGATCTTAAATATTTTGCTTGAAGTTATGCAATGGAGGAATGATTCACATGAGCTGGCTCCTAGCTGGGCATCCAGATTTTAGTATTAGTTTTTTAGCTAATGTGGATTTTTGCACCAGAAGTGTTACAACTTCTCCACTCTCAGAAAATCTTGTGAAGAAATGATAAAGTGTTGGAAGGCCTCCCAGATTGTTACAGTCCACACAAAGGTGGGCTCTAGCCTTGTGTAACATCCCTCTGAGGGATCTCAGAGGCTTTTAGAGCTGCCGTTGTGTATGTCTGCACAGAAAGAACAATGTCATGCAGTGGACTTGCCATGAAATGCCTTGAGGAATTTGAACAGCGATGTGTTTATGGGCATTCTAGTCTGCTGTCACCCAAACCCAGCAGAGGAAGGAGACGAGAAGGGTTTCAGGAACAAGAGGAGAAAAATGTATAAAGGTTAAACTTAGTGCTAAAATCACTGACATTTGAACAACATAGATGTAGAAGAAAAGTGAAAGCATCAGACATTAACTAGGGTTATTGTACTGGAAACTTTATCTTGGTAATGATTGCAAACCCTTAAAACCCGTCAAACTCCAAAAACACTCAGCCAAAAAAACACTAACAACCTACTAGGAAGGCTGTGAATCCAACATAAATATATTTTTAAAATGCTTTTAATTCAAAATCATGCCTTTATACAGATATGATCAAGATAAAATTTTGCTTGTCATACATGTTACTAAAACCATAACTAATTTAGAACTTAATACCGTAAGAGCATGAATAGTGTAAAACAGAATTATAAATATGGTGCCATAACAGTATTTTCATCTTCTGAATTACGTATTTTCTCAGTGACACTTAATATGTTTGACTCCATCTAAATATCCTGGATAAATTAATTGATTGTTAAACTACTGCCTACTTTATGTAGGTATGAGCATTTTTCTTGTTTTCTTTTTTGATTGAAAGGACATGGAAGTTGTTTTTATGAAGAACAAATCAAAGCTTCTTCATAAGCATATGATCAGGAATTTTATGTTTGATTTTTAAAGTAATATCTGAATGTGTTTATGTTTAGGAGTAGAATGATTTCTAAAACAGGCTGGAAATCCTGGAAGAGCAAGTGAGGCTGTTAGTGCCATTTGAGCTCTAGCTGATATATTTTCAAATTTCATAACAAGGGTTTGAATTCTTGTACATTAAAAAAATGCCAGTGATTATCAGAAAGGACTTCTCAGCACTAGAAATGAAAATAAAATAAAATAAAATAAAA
>NW_010166800.1:0-762 GCF_000695765.1 Mesitornis unicolor
TTCTGTGATTCTGTGATTCTGTGAAAAAGGATGTTCCAGGGGAGAAACACAGTGTAACCTCTTGCCCTGAGTCAGATGGACTTAAATACTTTTCAGACTTTTTGATTTTGGTATTGTTCTCAAGGATCCTGCTTAATTGTAGCAGTTAAAACTGTAAAGCACTGCTCTGCAAGTACTGAGTTGCTTCAGAGGGTCCAGCATTTTGGGACCATTGTTTTCAAGTGAACCAAAACACCTTTCTCCCTTCCTCCCCCCAACCCAATTGTTTTTTCCCAGATGAAGAAGTTGAAAAATGTTTCATTTCACACCAAACACAAACAGGCACCACTTTGCTTTTGAAATTACAGGGAGCTAGAATTAATTTTTTAAAGAGCAACAACTTTAAATGACAAAATCAATTCTGTTTCAAAGTATGTCAGAATGAAATACTTAAGATTTTTCTCTAGTTTTCTGCTAAAATACTCTGAACTGACCCAAATTTGCAAAACATTTCTGAATTACTACGCCCGCACTCTTTTTAATTCCCTTTTGCTAAGAAAAAAAAAATAATCTCAGCAAAAAAAGAATGGAAGTAGTGCTGTAATTTGCTGTGTTCATAAACTTGTGCCTTCAGTTGTGTGATTGGACAGGAAGATTTGCCATCTGCTGGATGTGTGGGGAGAAAGGAAGGAATTTGGAATGAAAAATGTTTTTTTGCAATTTAGTTAATTGTCTTTCCTTAGCAGTATTAGAGAAATGATAAATGTTTGGCCCTTCTTTCCC
>NW_010166800.1:773-14970 GCF_000695765.1 Mesitornis unicolor
GATTCTGGGGACTTTGTTTTTTATTATTGTGGTTTTACCAGGTTTATATCCAATTATGTTTTTATTAAAGTGGCTGTATTCCTACTGCTATCTTCAGTCTCTGAGGTACACCTCTAGTATCACTGTTAAAATGTCATGCACAGAATTAAAGATACTATCTCTGTCTTTTTGAAATCTGTTTTTAAGACTGAACTTTTTAAATAGTCCATATCTTTAATCTTTCCCTTGTGTTTAAATTAGCTCCATTACCTTAAACTTTAATGAGAATACTCTGCATCTCTAATCTTTCTTCCTAACTTGGAAACCGGCAGACAGCCTTGCATCCATGAAAGTGGTAACTTTTTAAAAGCTTGTTACTTAGTGACATTCTCCATAATACAGATACTTTCTACAGTTAAGAAAAAAAATAGCATTGGCTTACAGCTTTTGTTTATTTTAAGAAATGAAATCCTCCAGAAGAATAAACAAAACCTGTTTCCTCTATGCGATTTTTTTCCCCTTCATAGAAACATCTGTGTGACCAAAATATCACAGTTTTTCATTATATTTCCTGTCTTTACCTTTGGTGAAATATGCCAGCATTTCATACTCTCTGAAGAAAAGTGATACTCTCCTGAGTCTCAGCTTGGCGCATTACTACACTGAGTTTGTCTGATCCCTTTAAAAGCTGCTTTTGCAGAAAAGAAAATATCTTCATTTTTTCATCTTAATTCAGAAAGGAAAGCAACAGGAAATTATTTGTAAAAAACAAATTAAACAAAAAATTCCAGCATAAATAGTACACTGGTCATACAATAAATGATGTCCAACATTCTAAATGTTTTTCCTCTATCAAAATGCATTAGAATTCACGTTTTAAAGTGTTATTCCCCCACCCTAGTATTCTATATAATGTTTTCTACTCAATACATCTTTTTCTTTCTTCTGGTTTCCATTAGTTTGCTTTGAGGATTTCAGATAATTTTCTAAACCAGGTAATTCTTTCTTTTGGGAATTAAGTTGTACAGTATCGTTTCTTTGGTATTTGAGCACCCATCTGAAATACTTGAGTGCCGAGTACCAGGTATGGTGTTTTTCAGAAGAACGCCCAAATTACACACACTTACTCCTTAAGAATATTTTGAGTCAAAACACTAGATATTTAGAGTTTGGCACTCTAAATATTCAGTAGATGTTATGTTTGCTGTGAAATTAATTAGCTTTAGTAGAGGGAGTTCTGCAATTGGCAACACCATCAATGTACCAGTTAAATGTTAGTGTAAATGCAGGATAATGGTGGTATTTTGTAAAAAATACAGCATAGAAAAAAAAAACTCTTTCCTCACTTTCCTGTAGCATTTTCCATGTGCTTGTCCTGAAGGTAGCAATTGTAGGAGCTGGAGTAGCAATGGCAAGATTTTATCCGAATATAGGAGGTATCATAAGGTGAGTGTTGCTTGCTCGGTGAACTTACCTATGGTACTGCTGCATGCTTGCCTGTTGATGTGGAAAAGGAGCAGTATGAATGTGGGTAATTATATCTTTTGTGAGGCTTACACCTTTTAAAGTTGCAAGTAATTATTTAGAAGTATAGACAATCAGCTCTTTTAAAGTTCTGACAAGCAGCTATCTGTAATTGTGCCTCCATATCTGAAGTGATTGGAGTGATTTCCCAGTTTTCATTGGAGCTGTATCTGAGGACCTGGTAACTATACACATGAAACAGTATGGTGTCAGTAGAAAAGTTGCTCGGTTATTGTGTGACTTCTCTCAGATTTTTTGTTTGCTCTAAGAACATTTGAATCTGTTTTGAAAGTCCATAATAAAAATCCAAGAAAGCAGGTAACTTCAAAGGGAAAGGTGACATGAAAGTTGTAGTTCTAACTATCTTAAATTTACCATGTTAGTTAACGCTTAGGATTTCTCTAATTGAGAAAGGTAAGAGGAAATAATCTCATGAGTGTTATTTGCTACATTGACACCACCGTACTTGTCATCATTGTCATTCTTTCCTAATTTGCATCTTTCTTACAGCAACCAGGAGAGGGAGGTATTTAAAAATATTGAAATCTGCAATTATAAAACCAGAATGACAGACTTGGGTTTGACCAGAGCAGCAAAATAACTTACTTTTGCTCAGTGATTGATCTTTGAGTATTTTTCTATTTCCTTCTTTTTCTACCTCTCCTTTTAGTGAAAATTTTTGCATTGCAGTAATAGAGATGGTCTGGTTATTAATTCCAGATAAATATAATGCAAAACACTTCTCTGTTTGCAAACTGATCCTGACCTCTGGTAATGTGTTGATACAGTGCATAGTAACAAAGCATTTTGAACAGTGAATTTTCAGTTGATGAGTTGTTTTTATACAGTCTAACTTAGGTGTTTGCTGGGTTTGTGTTGCAGATGGTTACTCTGTATTACAATGTTTCCTCTGCCTGAAAGGAATGTTCAAATATTTGAAATAAAATATGCTGTAAATTAATAATGCACATATGGCTGCACTTTAGGAGGTGGAAATTCTCAATAGGGGAAAATAATGAGAAGATTTTGGTAAGCCAGGGAGTGGTTAGTAAAAGAACAGTTAAATGTTTCGCTTGCTGTGGTTGACCATGTTACCAGGAGGGCATGTTGATCTTTTCAGGTCTGGAGAATGCTTTGCTAGAAGCTCATTAAATAAATTTAAATAAAAGTTCCAGTTTGAAGAGTGTTTCTATGCTTACATGCTTTAACCTGTGTCCTCAAATGGCTGGGGTGCAGTGCGATTTGCGGTTCTGACAGTGAAGGGTGCCTTACAAAGGATGCACTGTCCAGTCTTGCTGTTGCGTGTTAACACATTTCCCCAGAGGAAGTAGCAACATCAAGTCAAAGGTAGGTAGTCGGTCCCCAGAAGCATCTGTGGATGTGACTGAAACATCAGACTGCAGGTACCAGGGGAGCAGGGAGCTGCGCAACACAGAGGGGGAGGATTAAATGCCAGTGAATGATAGCAAGGAACAGAAGTGGATGTTTAGGGACCACAGATAGTCCTTGTGCAGCCAGACTGTTTGTTGGTTTGAGGGGAAAAACGACAAGAAATAGGAGTTAACACAATGCATTTTCTCTCTTTCTTTATTCCCCTCCTTCCCTTTCCTCAGATACTCTGGAGCAACATGTGGTCTGGCCTTTGTATTCGTGTATCCGTCCCTCATCTACGTGATCTCCCTGCATCGTGCTGGGCAGCTGACGTGGCCAGCATTGATCATTCACATCTTTATAATCCTCCTTGGACTGGCTAATCTGATTGCACAATTCCTATTGTGAAAACTCCCCCTTCTCCCTGTGGCTGTCACAAGTGGTGCTGTGACATTTGGCAACAACCTTGAGCAACGCTACCACGCATGAGAACGAACAGTCCTCAACATGATCCTGAGAAAAGCTGCAACTTCGAAACAAATTCAAAACACATCTTTCAGGCGCTTGACGGGAAACCTGTCTCACTCCTCTAAAAACACAGTTTTATGGGAAAGAAACGGTTGAGATTGGAGTGAGGTAGTTCTCCTGGTTTTGTTGAGCATACATCAAAGATTAATGAAGCTCAAATATTTTGATTTTTTACAACACACATCTCAAAACACAGCTTTCAGCCTCAGGCCACAGAACGCCTCTCCTCTAGAGGAACTGTCCTTACCTTTATTAACAAACATGCTTTCACAGTATTGTTCAGTGACTGTTTGAAATGCTCTTTTGTTGCAGTTATTTTCCTGTTTTGTTTGGAAAGTGAAGAAATTATTGTCTTTTTTTTTTTTTAGGTTAATTTATAGTCATTTGAGTCAAAATGCACTCTTAATTTTCAATATGCTGTGAAATTGTTTTGGCAATATTTCCCTCTAGGAAATTCCAACTAAGGGAAACAATAAACTCATGTCTCAGTGTAGAATAAGACATTGTAGAATAAGACAATTTAAAATTAGAATTCCAGGCTTGACCTTACTTCAACTCTGCTAGCTGGGCTATTATGTGCTGTGAAGTTGTCTTGTCAGGAGTTGCATGTGGTTTTATGGGTGCACGTTGGACACAGCATTCATCACTGGCTTGTTCCCTCCCTTGTAGGGTCTTTCTCCAGTGGTCTCTTACTATGCTTTTCCACTACATTACTCTGTAGACCTTTTGGATGTAAGCAGAGAGACAAAGCTAGCACTTCAGAACTGTGGACTAATTCAAATAAGTTAAGTTTTAGGAAATTCCTAACTGAAGCTGGAAGAATCTAGAGTTTTGTTGTTTTTTTAACTTCTCATTTAGTAAGCAGGTGTACATAGTAAGCACGGATGCCTTCCTTCACCTACTGTGTCTGAGTCTCAATCATAACCCAAAATGTGCAGTAATTAAGTTGACAGGCACTAGTGGAATGCCATATTTTGTGGTTGGAGAGAGTGCAAACTCCTTTTGTACAGCTTTTAATTGTATTAAGATAGTCAACTAATGTAGAATAATTGAAAGAGGACGCTGAGCAATGCTGATTTCCAAAGTAAGTAAAAGAGAAAAAAAGTTGGCATGATGCAGTATTGGTGATGTAGAAGTTGCTTTGGGAAAGATAATTACATTCCAGGGTATTGCAGTTTGTATTTTTATCAGAAAGGCAGTGAAAATCATAGCTTAGATAATCTACCATGCTTCTCTGGGAAATGATGTGAATTTTTGTAGTAATTATGTAAGTCCATTTGTTTGAGTTAGGCTCTTCAAACTGTGTAAAGGACACTGACTTGCATAAATGTCCTTTGTTTTGTATGAAGTACAAGTTCATATGGGTTTTGAATATTGTCTGCAGAATATAATAATTATTTCAGATTCTTTCTGGTTTTTTCTTGTGAAACTTTGTGTCTTTAAATCAGAATTGGAGCATACATCCATCATCTGTTCTGGATTGGAGAGAAGTATTTGTCCCATCCTGGTCATTTTCCCTGTGTATAATCTTACCTTCCACTGCTTGGTTTCTGTATTCTCTAGGACATATCTGTCCACTCGTTTCACTGTCTGACAGTGAGCACATCTTCAGTGCTGGCATCATTAGCACTGGCCACCACATCTGCTTTTTAAGCACTGGCTCTGACCTCTCCTATAGTATACTTGAATATCTAGGTAGTCATCACTGCATGTGACTTGATGGCTGCATTCCCTCAATGTTCTCAGCAATGTATTTTATCAATTAAACCTGTGGTTTTTTTTACTTTCCAATGAACTTCCTCTTCTCTCCAGCAAATTTTACAGATTTACAGTTCCACAACTATGTTGTGTATGTTGCTAAACTCTTCGCGGTTATTTGATACAGAAGAGAAGTACTTGAACAGCAAAAGGAAAGCACAAAAAATGCAGGATATCAAGCATCGTTGTTTCATTCACATTAAGCTCTTGTGCTTATTTATTGTAGATTCAGTGCCTAATTTAGGTACTACTAACCCTGACGAGTGCAGGTACTTAATTTGATTGTGTCCTTCCATGTTCTATCTGGATGTGACTCTATGAGTTATATCCTTGCCATTGAAGCAGACAGCAAAATGCCCACTGATATTAGTAGAATTTAATTCTGTTAGGATCTAGTAGTTCCCAACAGAAATTCCCAAGTGAGTTCATGGTGAAGTGTCTTAACTGCATCTTCTGTCTGTTCGTCTCTTTTTCAGTTGTGCAATGTACAATGATCTGAGTTAATATTTAGAAGGAAATTATTCTGTACCTTTCTAAAAGCCTGTTTTAGCTTTGTGTTACAGAGGTAGGTTCTTGGTGCACTGTTTATTTATACAGGCCTTTAACAGCTTTGATTGGAATTATAAATTTATAAGTATTAAAATGATAAAAAATATTTCATCACACTGTCATCACCTGAAATACATCATCTTATGAGAAAATATTATTTTACTACATGCAGTTGAGATATTCACAGGTGTCGGAAGGAAGGAGTGTGTAAGTAGAGTGGCATTTTCAGGGGTTTTTTTTCTCTTTGTCAACAGTCAACATTTTAAGTTAAGTAATATTTTAAAATTTGTTGGCAACTTGAATGGTCTTAAAGACCAGAAGTAGATCGCAGTGTCCGTTTTCATGCAAGGACAAAATTTAGTTCTCCACAAATGCACACTTCATCTTGCTTGCCTGTGAGACCTGCAGCAGTGGCCAGATAATTCCTGTGCATTACGTTCTCTGTGCCAGCAAATCATCGTGTGATTTAGTGGAGCAGAAGTAATATATGGACCCAATGGTGTATTGTGAAATGTAATTTATTACTTTCTCATAGAAGAAAAATAATTTCTGCTGGAAATACTGAATTCTGTCTTTACATTTGAGCTTTGCTAGAGTAAGCTGAGAGGTGAGATACTTTCAGCTCTGGGCATTGAGTAAGAGTCTAAGGTTCTCTTCATAACAGTACCAGACTTTTTGTTGGCACTATCCCTGCCTCACTGCACCCTCAAAATCCAGCTCTCCATATTATGTGGTAACTCTGTGACACAAACTGAAGTTTTTGTGCATGAGGCTCAAGTAGTTGCAATCATCTGTGCTCATACCATCAAGCTAAAATCCAGATCTCAAGATGCATAAGGCATTAACCCAGTGTGACCTTTAGACTTTACCAAAGCACCATTAGCCCAGGAAGTTCCCAGGTAGCCCCAAGAGCAGTTGTGGACATAGCTGTGTGGTGAGGTTGTGGAGGTCTCTGTGGGTGATTACACAAAGTTTGACCACCAAGACCAAGGGATATGTTTTTCAGTGGGAGCTTTGTGATGAACAGAAGTATGGCAGGGACACCTCCCACCAGACCAGGTTGCCCAAAGCCCTGTCCAGCCTGGCCTTGAACACTTCCAGGGAGGGAGCATCCACAGCTTCCCTGGGCAACCTGTGCCAGTGTCTCACCACCCTCACAGTAAAGATTTTATTCCTAATATCTAGTCTAAATCTACCCTCTTCCAGTTTAAAACCATTGTTCTATTGCTACCTCCCCTTGTAAAAACTCCCTCCCCAGCTTTCCTGTAGAGGGGCTTTTTAATATGTAAAGATAATGGCATTTGTTTGTGATGCAGAACACTAATGGACTGACAGTTTGCCCACCCAACCTACAGACTGCCCCCTCTTCTACCAGGTTTTTGCACAACAGCTGGCTTTTAATTACATGATCAAGTAACTTTTTTTCCGTAGGGCGTCAGCATGAGAGTGCAAAGGTTGCAAGAGCAATTGCTTCCCTATCATTGCTCAGGCCTGGCATCTCCTAACTTTGGTGAGTGCTGGACTTTGGGCAAATGTTAGTTAATGTTCAAGAACATGCAGTCAACCTTCAGGTTGCTTGAAACTCTTGTGGCCCATGTCCATGAATGTCCATCCAGCATGGCATAATAGCAGAAAGCTGAGAGGCAGCAACAGTATGACTGAATGCTGGAGGTGCTGTGGGAAGGAGCAGAGACTTCCTGGAGAACTGAGACAGTCGAATCTTTGGTACCCAGTCTTTGTCCTGGGAAGTTCCAGAGACTCCTGTGTACCTACAGCTTGGTGCTGCCATGGCTGTGTTCTGCAGCAACGTGGTAGTAAGGGAGGTGAGAGATCTGGTAGCTTCTGGAAAGCATATTTTTGCCTTTCAGGATGTTTTGCTTCAGAGGACAACTGCACTAAGTATCTGTCATTATTTTATTGTATATGAAGGCATGCAAAACAGTGTCCTTCTCACTGTCAGTTGGAAGCAGAAATTCATTTCCGTGGACAGTTCGTGAAATTTGGGAACTGTCTCTAGTAGTGACAATGCTAGCTTAGCAGAGCTCATGGGAACTTCCTAACAGAGGGTAAAATATTAGTTATATGCAAAGCACTGGTACGTTTGTTTCAGTTCATTGTACCGTGCTTGATGGGGGAGTACAGTGCAAGCTTTTCCCTCCAGGTTGGTGTTCTGGGAGCTTGGACTCACAGTCCACAGTGTATTTAATTTCTTCTGCAGGTAAGAACACCATTCAACTTTTCTTGGAAAGGAACAGGGCTCAACTTGCCAGATCCTCTATACCTCTCATTCCTGTAATTTCAGATGGTGGAACCACTGCTACGTAACTGTTGCTCTCTGGTTTGTTTCCAAACACTAACTGATCTGAGGGGAAAGGTCTCTTTCTTTTTTAAAATTTACCTACTTGTAGCTTTTCTCATACATCTCCTTTTTGTAATCCTGAAGTAGATTAACCAGTCCAGATGAAAAATGTGGCTTTATATAAAACATTTTTTGTCCCTTCTTAGTATGTTTATATTGCAGCTTGGCTAAAGCTCATTGAATTATTTCCAATAGCCAAAGACTGTTTAAAAACTGCTGTCCATGTGTTTCTTTTTATCATTGTTTGAATGGTCCTTTTTTCAATTCCGTGGACCTTGTTCACTTCTGACATTTCATTAAACTGTTAGAGGAAGTTGAGATTAGTCAGGTCATTTCAAATCAACACAGTGAAGTCATTCAGCTGCAATATGAGGGAATGAGGAATGCCTACCCACTGAGTTCCAGGCTAGATCCTAAATGCCACTCCACAGAGACACTGTCCCTGCTGCCCAGCTGGCTTCATCTCTTAGAGCAAAAGGAGATTGTATTTTTAAATTAGCACAGGACATTCAAATTACAGGACGGTTATGGGAGGAGAGGGGATGCTGGTTTGCATCGAAGTTGGGGTTCTTGCTTATCTCCTTGGTGAATATCTCTTTTTTTGCATACAGATGTGTAATAAGAGCCTGGATCAGGATACCAAGTTAGCATAAGCAAGCGCAGGGGCATCCCTTCCCCTCCCAACGTAAAGAGTTCAAGGGGTCTGGACCGGTGCAGGGTGGCAGAGGCAGTGAAGTCGATTCCCAGTGATGCTTTGTAGGTTTGGGAGAGCTCATGCTTGCTTGACATCTCTTCTCCTGTAGAAGCACAACACTTTACTGAGGAAAGGCTGACTCTCACCTATGGTGTCTGCAGTCCTTCAGCTTGAGAGGGAGGTTTTAGACAACTAAAGTTCTCTGTTATGGAAATATAGCTGCTATTTAGGGTGCAGCCAGATTGACAACAGTGGGCAAAAGGCGGTATCCTGCCTCTGTGAAAGTTACCATGAGCAGTTTACTTTTTGGCCAGGAAGCTGCTCTCGTCTTCCTGAGACTATATTTATTCACCTTAGAGGTCGGTTCACATTTCTTTATGGTGCCACTGGCTCACTATTTTTACAGTGATGGTTCAGGTTTAAGTGTTGTCTTGTCTCTCCTCTTGATACATCGTACACCAAAGGAGTGAGAAGTTAGGGGTAACCTCTGAAAGCCAAACTCCAGCTAGTTGTGATTTTTTTTTCTAATTAGTTGGGATATCAAAGGTATAACAAAATTTGCTATTCTTAGTTGGGTGGATGGGAGAGCAGGTTTTTTTTAAACTAACTGAAATCTGGCCTAAAACAATATTGGTCTATGAAAACAGTGAGTTGTGACTGCATATATTGTTGCTGCTCCTACTCCAACAGAATAAAACCGGTTTAGTGAAAGAAAACCAGATGACAGCCTTTGTACTCGAAGTGCACTTGTTTATATCACGGACAGCACTTTTCTGCAGGCAGCCAGTTATCCCATCATAGCAGTTGCAATAAATGATGGGCTAGAGCTCCTCCAGAAATAAACTCTTACCTGAAGGTGCATATTTTTTCATTCCTTTTCTGTCTGTTTTCATAGATAATTCAGATGCCCCAGTGATCCCCTTTCAGGCAGGTTTGTTCACATGATTTGCATCTTGGTAATACATTGCCATTTAGTGGCATCAGAGGAGTATGTGTATGGCCACCAGCTCCCATGCCTTCCCTGGGAGCTTATGAGACTGTCCCAGTTCTTCTCTCAGTGAAATCTGCCCTCAATCCCCATCCACACTTCTGCGGCCAAACTGCAAGTAAACATCAACCATTAGGTAAACTTGTTAAAAATCTGGCTTCTATGGTTTTATTGTGAAAGCACCGTACCGTTTTCTTTAGCACATGACTGAGTCTTTTATCTTCATCCCATGTGTTTATACAGGGAAAATGAGGCCATTGGATGGCAGAATGTTACAATATTGTGTATGCTTCCCAGTGCGCCCTGACTAAAGTGAGTCTCTTAAAAATTGATCTGATAAAATTATCTTCTGTGTTGAATCAGGGATAGAAACAGATCAACCATGCTTTATCCAGTATGTGAAGTGTCTGGAAAAAACTCACTGAAAAGTATGACCCATAAGAAAGGCAACTACAAAAAGAGAAGCTTTAAAAGTCATCAAAATGCACATAAACTTTCCTTTTCTGCCAAGGGCAGCTTAGACCTCTGGCTTACTTGGGCCAGCTGCCATCAGTAGAAATCTTTCCCTTTGCTTTTAATGGGCACTGGTTCAGGCCTTGGAGAAATTGCTCTTGAAAAGATGTTGGCAGTTCAGGGAAGATTCCAGAGTCCCCAGAAACTGCAGGGCTCAGTTTTCTACACAAGAAGCTAGGTGTACTTCAGCAGCTGTTACTCAGGAACAGTCACACTGCATCAGAGTTCACATGCCATATTACTGAGTGTGATTTAACAGATTTACCTTTAAAAAAAACTCGCTGAAAAGGTGAGTAACCAAAGTAAAACACAGAATGTAAGTGGGAAGTACAATCAGATTATATTTTTTTTGGTGCAGTGATAACTCATACAGGAAAAAAATGAATATGTTTGAAGTATTTAATCCCAGAATGGATCTTGCTGTTCTTTGACTCCTTGGGCAAAGAATTACAAGCACCCTGGGATTGTGTGTAGTTGCATTGTTGCTGCCCTGTGTACTTGTTCTTTGCCTGTTCATTATTTGTCAGCAGTGTTTCTCTGGAGTATTTTATAGCACTTGAACCACATGGAAAGTATGCACCGAGCTGAAGCCACTAAATTTGGTGAATAATCTGTTGTGTGTAGGTGCTGTAATTTATTTTTGGGGAAGAAAAAAACACTAAGGGCACTCTGTCCTCTTCAGAAACACTTGTAAGGAATGGTCTCAGAGCTTTGAAAAATCCTCTCTTTCCTAAGTGCTGTGTGAATTTCCGTGCAGTTCACTACCTTCATTCGTAACTAGAACCACAAACCTCAAGTGAGCAGACAGCTGGAGAGGAGTTGTGAACTTTTTTGACCACATTAATTTTAAAATGTTAAGCCAAAGTATATATAAAGTCATGGAAGACTCAGAACTCAGTTTTCTGCCACATGCTTCTCCATCAGTCCCACCACTTGTCCATTGTATCACACTGCTTTTTAGAGCAAGTAATCCAGTTCTTCTTAACCTGACTACCAACTGTCCCTGTTCTGGCCCACACAATGACAGATCTTCTTCAGCACATGAATAAATAGTTGTGTAATCCATCAGGTATTTCTATGTCAAATTCTTCTCCCGTGACCAGGCTGCAGAGGAGCCACTGACCTCTGCAACTCAAGTAGAAAAAGTCTCTTCTATGGATCTAGGGGCCTAAGCTCTTACATTCTGGTGCTGACTTTTTTAGAGAAGGCACCACTGGTTATGCCTGACACACAAATAACAAATCTTTCTGCAGTTGCTCAGACCCCTGAATTACACGTTGCACCCTGTTGTCATGAAGTTTGCCCATGCTGGGCTGTGATGGGTTGTGTCATGCAGCCACCTTGGTATCCAGTCCACTGAGGATGAGCGTGTGACAGCTGTCAGCCTGACAGCCTGGCTCTCAGGGAAAACAAGGCGTCATGGTTCTAGCCCTAAGGACTGTGATCTCACCTCATGTATTAGCCATGATTGCATGAGTGAGCTCAAGAGGTATGTTTCCCACTGGTAGTAAGCAATTGCAGATGGGCTGGTATAATATGGGTACACACAACCGCAGCTGCTCCAGGCTGTGTCCAGTTTCCAGCCACACACACCTGAGAGGGCTGCCCTCCTGCTAACAAATACATCATCCCTGCTAGACTTGGTATAACTCTGCAGTCTGCTTTGCTGTTCTTCAGAGACTTTCAAAGGAGATGAAATAATGCCTTACTGAGCACACTAAAGCTACAGAAGAAATAATAGGAAATGAATAGAGGAATGGCATGCAATGGCAAAAGGCTACCTCAGGACATGTGCAGTTCCACCCAGAAACCTAGAGGTGCAGACAGAGGAAAGCACTGCTTTTTTACCACTCCCAAGAGTGTTAGTAAGATGCTCCCAAGCTTCACCGAGCTCACTCTCACTTTAGCCTGATACTCTAAAGGAGTCAGCCAGATATCCCAAAGTACTACGTACTGCTGTGGAGCCAGATTAGAACTGTAAACCTGTAAGTGGATGACCTCAGCACAGGAGAGGTGAATTTCCTCAAAAAAATGTGCAAATGTGGGTACATTAAACATGCAAACCCATCACACACTGTGCTTGTGTAGCTGATGCAAAAGCCTACACGGTCTCTTCACGTTCCATATTAGACTAAAAACCTTATGAGACAAATGGAGTATGTTACTTATAAAGCTGTAGGCAATATGATATGAAAAGTCATTCTCCTTAATAAATCATTTCTATGCTTTTAAAGGTTTGAGTCCTCGACCATATATATTTTTGTTTGCCAACATTAAATGAATCCCTCTTGGAGGAGATAGCTTCTGTTGCCTGGCCCTCCTCACAACTCTTAAGGCCAACATAGCATTAAATAAACTGAAACAATTTGAACTTCATAAACTTTTTCTGCTGTGAAAGAACTATTATAGAAATGGCATTTAAGTGTGTCTTTTTTTGCCTTACAGAGTTTTGGAGTAGTCCTCCTTTTTCAGTTTCAAGATGACCAAATAGTTCCAGTAATTTCTGTTCTCCCTGCCAGTTTATTATTTGTGCAACTGGCTACAAACCAGCTGACTGATGTCAGTCTTGTAATAAAAAATTACAAAGCTGGACAAGGGTCCCATGAGAACCTGAAGAAGGAGGATCAAACATAATTGTAAATCCATGCAGGAGGCTACAAGGTCTTTGGCAAAAGTTTTACTGCTTTTTGTAACACTACTTATTCAACAGGGTTTTTTTTCTTTTCCTTCTCCAGGTGTGTGCACGCTGTATTGTTCTCTGTTTTGTTGGTTGGTTGGTTAGGTTTTTTTTAATATGTCTTATAATGGAGCACCTGAATATTTTTGTTTAATGTGAGTGCATAACTATTTAAATCCCACAAGGTAAAGCATCTCTAATTATTTGCTGTGTTGCCAACTGAAGTCTTAGGTTTTCATCTTGTAGTTATATAAATGAATCATAATTGTGAAGAAAAGCCAAGTTTTGCAAGGCTGCAGTGGCAATTTTTCCAGCTATTGTATGCACAGGAATGTGACTGCACACACCCAGAGATCTCCGGACATCAGTAAAGCTTATGGATCCTGTCAGCTGCAGAACCAGAAACGTTTAGTATTAAAGTCACCCATGTTCTTCCTTCATCTTCAGTAGCTCCGATCCCAGCTTAGCCTTGTCTGGTTTTGCAACTAAATTTTTAAGAGTGGTGGTGTAGAAAGGTGCAAAAAACCAGACAGTTGCAATAATTCTATCTGGATTATTCCCGGCAGGACTAAAAGATATTATAATCTGGTTCTCTTGGACCTCTTAGCCCTGGGTTTAAAAAGATACCAGATTTAGGTTGCTCTTTATTACTGTGTCTAATTTTGACTGCCCTGCCATTCAGGATAGGTTCTTGAGGGAGTTACATCCCTAAAAGTAAGATTTGTGGAAACCATCACTGCTGAAAAATTGATTGTGATCTAGCCAGCAAGATTGTGATCTGCTGCAGATAACAAAATGCTGTAGGGAGTTATACACCTCAGTCTGAGCTGCAGGGACATGGCCTATCACTCTTCTCATTATAGCCAAGAAAAGCGGTTGTGTTTTCCATATTTACATCTAAAGTCTGTTCTGGGGTTTAGTAGAACATACTCTGCAGTACATCTCCACAAAAGACATCTGGATTTCTGCATTCAAAAAAAGTGTTTTGAAGAAAATTTGAGTCTCAACAACCATTTTCATCTCATTTTCCATTGCCTGAACTCTGCCTTTACAATCGTCTGTGCTACTCTGATGGTGATAAAAAGTTTCCAGCCTTCAGGCGATATGAATATGTAAAACATTCCAGCAGATTCAGACACCATCTAGCCTCAGTGCAAATCTACAAAGGTGGTTTCCCAGCACACATTAGGCAACACCTAACCTTTGAAAAATTCACTCCATTCACTCCAACAGCAAGAGCTTTTTCAAATACATAGC
>NW_010166801.1:0-21241 GCF_000695765.1 Mesitornis unicolor
GGTCCTTCTTGGCTTGTGCCCTGTCCTCGGCCCCGAGGCCGGTTTTGAGCTGCACTTCGGGTCCTCGAAGCGAGCATGCGGTGTCACCCTGTCCCTTCAGCAGTGCACCGGCTCTATCGAACAGGAGTGCCGGTGTGAGGGAGGGAAAAGTTTTCGTTGCTGTTTCCCTGCAGACCTTCTTACGGGTAACTTGGTGGTGCCGTGTGTCCCTGGCTGCAGGCCTGGGCTTTGCCGTGGTGCTGCTTTCCCTTGCTTATTCTTCCTCTCGTTGGATCTCCAGGGCCTGCGGGCAGTAGATCAGATTTCTTTTGGAGAAGTTGTGAAGAGCAGCAGAAGCCCAGCAAGGCTCAGCCTCGGGTTAAGGGGACCATCCACTTCAGGAGATCCTGTCTTGCTTGTGCAGTTTGTAGAGTTGCATGAGGAGCTGGACTAAGGAAGAACTGTGAATGTAAAATAAACAATTGAGTACAAAATATTCTTGGTCTGGATCAGGGAAATGCACTGTCCTGTGGTGGAGTTCATGACATCGTTTTTGGCACAAGTGAGAGATATGAAAACTTAAATTCTCAGATGACCTGTCTGAAAGATAATTTTCTCAACCCTGCTTTTAAGGATGAGGTTGATCATGAGAAGCAAAATAGTACTGATGTCTGAGTAATGAAATTGAAAGCAGAATAGCCATAACGTACAAAACTAACTGATGTTTTTTCTTTCCTATGATTCTGTTAATATTCAGACACTACAGTACGTGATCTTTGGGCAGCTGCCTTCACTGTGGCAGGTGCCCTGCCTCCTGTTCTGGGAGAGCTGGTGACCAGTGGGGCTCTCAGGAGGCAGCATGGTGAAGGTGTCTCCCAATGCAGCGATTCGGGAGTGCTTGGAGGGTAAGACCCCAGCCCAGTGCCTTAAATGGTACCTTGCATTTAAGACTCAGCCTTCCTTGTGTCAGGTTCATGTATTAACTTCTCTACAGTTAACTGATAAAACCAGACAAGTTGATCTTCCTGGGTCAAAGGGAGCTGTGGTTCTCTTCTACTCAGTAGCACTGTGGCTGAATGGTCTGGGAAAGGAGGATGAGTTCCTGGTTTTCCTGTGCTTGGTATCTTCCTGCCTTGAATCTAGCCTGTTTTTTTCATTTAATACTAATCCTGACATGCATCTCCATTTATTCTTTAACAGAATCCTGACTTAACAAAATACCAACTTTCTACTAGTGTTTCTCTCAGGTGGATCTTCTGTTTGGCTCTTGCCTCTTTCATTTTTTGCCTCTGCCTGCCCTGCCTGTTGTCCTTCACGTGTGGTACGTGCCTAGGGCAGAGCCTTCCCGTTGGGTGGGCTTCAGGGGGAGCTGCCTTGGGGGGGTCTGCACTGCTTCGGTCCTGGTGGGCTCAGTGGGGAAGATGCCAAGTTAGACTCGTTGAGGCCAGAGTCACTCTCTGCAGCATAAATTTGGAGGGCAGAGGGCAGCATCCATTTTTGTGACAGCTCGTCTTTGTGCTTGAAGTCCTTTTGCATCACAGGCGAACATTTCATTTTATGTGTGAAGCTGCTGAGCATGAAGGACTAAATGTTCGCGTTTGCCCCCAGCACCCCGCTTACTCAGCACACACTTTGTGAGGAGCTGCTTCCTGCAGTTCACCTGACTACTCCCTGCACACACTTCAAAAAGCCTACCTCAGCTCCAGGCTCTGATCTCCTGCCTGCTCCTTCAAAGGAATGGCAGAATGGGGAGCTGTTAGGAAATGAGAACTACCTAAATAACTTTACTGGTGCAGGAGTTTAAATATTTAGGCTGTAGCTGTTCGTATTAAGTCTTTGGGGACTGGAAATAGAACTTAAATGTCTTTATTTCTGGAGTTTTATGGGCTGATTAGTAAGTTATTTCATGGTTACTGACTTCTGCAGAATTTATGAACTGAGAATCTTTGGTCTTAAATGCTGAAGCATCTGTTTTCAGGGGTTCGTATGGTGATAACTACTTACATTCCTAAGCTGAAGTGGATTTGTATGGAATGTATTGAAACAAATTATTTACCACACTAAGGAATATTGGAATTGTGCTCAGTTTCATAGTTGATAGCAAGTATTTTAACTTCACATCTCTCAGTTGTTCTGTCAGTGTTAATGCTGGCAATTTCTTTCCAGATCTGTTTGTCTGTGAGAATCGGGGGATGTCTTATTTAATGCATAATAAGGAACATAAACATGATCCTTTTCCGAACTTGAGTGTGTAAACCTGCTCGGTAAACTTCAGGGTTTTATTTATTCTTTTTCCTACCCCTCCTCTTAATTCTGTTGCCTGTCATTCTGAGAGCGTAGTGATTTGAAGCTCAGTAAGACATGAAACTTAGGAGAAGTTATTTGGACCAGAGAGAGTGCTTTTTTTTGAAGCTGAAATGCAGGAGCATTGCAGAAGCAGAAGTAAAAAGCAGGGCATGCTCTTTGCATGGTGTGACAGTTGCATCGTTGTATTTTTTCAATTTGCTGTTTAAGTAGTCTGTGATGAATACAGCCTCTTCGGAGGGAGCGAGTCTTGCAGCTGAGAGCCCTGTAATGCGTCTGTGAAGCATTAGGTGCCTTTTGACTAAAGCAAATTAGAGAACTGTCAGTGTGTTGAATCTGTTGAAAGAGGACCTTGGAACAGATGCAGTTGTGTGTGGAGACTTAGCAGCCTCTTGTAACTTCAGTTATAAGAAGCTGCATAGTAGATGGGTTTAGCTGTACCCCAATCCTGACAGATGGCAGCAATTTCCAATTCAAATGACAGTTGAAGTGGAGTCTTAAATGAAAAGTAACTTCTAGTCCTTGCAAATAAAAACTTATGCTAACTGTAGGGGGTGAATAAATCAATACCCTAGGAAACCTCACCTCTGAAGTAATTTTCATCTGAAGCAGTTGTTTCAATGTTCCTTGTATATTGATAAGACTTAACAGAAGATTTCTTTTATGACAAGACCAAAGGAAGTCTTGAATAAGAGAAAGATTTTATCATTAAACTTATGTATGAAGGTCAGGCAGCAGGCTGCGTGTGTGTGGCACTGGAGGTTTTGGCTACCCTGTCCTGCTGCTGAACCTCTCTTAAACATGGTGAGTTATATCTCTCCTGTGTCTGTTAAAGTGCTGCTCCCTGCAGCAGTGTGGAAGGGTCACCCTTCCAGCTTTGCATCTTCACTTTGGTGTGGCAGGGGGCTGCATGAAGGCAGGTGGTTGTGTCCTCCCGTTGCCATGCCCTAGTGCAACGAGAGTTTTCCAAAACGCAGCAAGATTTGGGTATCTTTATCCTCTCTGACTTTTCTCATGTAGAAGACAAAGTTCGTACACAGGCACTGCCTATAATTTGCTTGTGCTGCACAACACTTCCATGCTTCTGGGAACCCTGTTCTGGGGTGAGGGCAGCCGTGGTAAGTGTGCTTGCAGTTGTCTGCATGCAGATCAGCTCCTGCCATGAGCTGTGAGCTGCCAGTCCTTCAGCTGGAGTGCTCGATGGAAAGTACGTGCTGCTTTATCTGTTGAAATCAGTTTGTTTAAACCAGCGTTCCTCAAATGGTGCTATGTGTTCCTGTAATGAACTCGAGTGTCACATGGGAAGGATGGGGAGAGCGCCTTTGCCCTTCCCTGGGGGTGAGCAGCAGAGCTGTGGGCAGGGAAAGGGGCACACTGCTGCAGGGGTGCAGGCAGTGCTGTGGGCCTGAGGGGATGAGGACATCTTGCAAAACGGATGGTAGTTCACTTCTGTCCCTCCTTCTTCCACTCCAGGTGCGAGCTTGGAGACTAAGACAGTGTTCAGAGTGGGACAGAAAGGTGGGATGAAAAGGCCCTATGGGTATAGGATATGAAAGGAGAAGATAGCAGTAAGGAAACCTGTGTAATGAAGTTATGCAGTAACTGAAGCCATCAATAAGGGTTGTGGTTCATGTTTGTTTTTCTGTTGTTACTTCTCCGTGTCCCAAGAGCTGGTGTCTTGGAATTGTTGTTTTCCCTCTAAGCCGAAGGGTTTTGACCGGAGTGGTGTGTGTTGTTCCTGCTGCCACTGCCCTCAGAGGAGAGAAGCTGCCCGAAGGATGGAGAATATGTGCTTCCTGCAGGCTGGGCTGCTCTGGCTAATGTGCTGTCAGAGGAGCACATGTGATTGCTGTCTCAAACCAGAAAGGATGTGGTTTGGGAAACCAAGATCTTGCTGCCTTGTCTTCCCTCCTTCCTTGAAGGGAATAACCAGGGTTTTTACATAGGTTTTGGGTGTAAACAGACACTCGGAGTCAGCAAAATAGGCAGACCTGTTTAAATGATGGCTCGTTGCTATGTGTATATGTGTATTTCCAGGCCTGGCTTCTTGTTTGGTTTTGAGCCAAGGAATGTCTAAGGGAGGCATTCAAAACATTCCAGGCTTCCAAACTGTGCCAGTTAAGTGTGGTTGGCAAGCAGTCCCCAGGGTGCCATTTGTGACAGCTTGAGCTGATCTAAGCGGTGGCTGTTGAACACTCCTTGCTTTCCTCCTGTGCCAGCCCTGTTTTCCTTGTTTTGTTGTTCATGTGGCCAGCTGGCTCAGATAACTGATGAAAGACTGCTGGTGTTGGTGGGAGAGGAGGGAAGAGGGAGGTAGCACCGTTGCAGTTCTGGTGGCTTAGACTGCCCTGGTGCCACCTGCTCATGCAGCAGTTTTAGGACTGCTGTGAGTGGGTATTAAGGCTTGCTCCTGCCACCCCTCGCAGCCGTGTGTCCTCACTGGTGCTTTGGGTTGGCACAGATGTTCATCTCACCTGAGCTGGATCAGATCTTGATCCAGCTAAAAACGGTCTCACCAGACAAACCTTTGCACTGGCTTAGCTTTCCAGCTGTGTTGATGTGTAGGTCAACGCTGGCAGCGTGGCAGGTCTCCTTGAGCTGCCCAGTGCTGCCTGATGGCCGGGGGTGGCAGTCCCATCCGGTGGTGTCTCCTGCTGCCAGGGCTGCTCCAGCCAGGCTCCCTTGATGTGCGCGCTCTGTGTGATGGTGCAGCACCAGCCGCTGCTCTCTGGGCAGGAGGGCATTCCCTGCCCTGCTTCTGGGTGAATGCTGGCTTCCACCTGTGGAAGCATAGGTTAACATCTCCGCTGCTGATCTGCCCCTCTTGGTTGTGGTTTCACATCGATGCAAAAAAACCCCCAAACCAAACAAACCCCAAACCCAAAAACCCACCACTGCAAAAACATGGGAGGTTCACTGTCAGCTTGGCTCCCTGTGCTGGCTCTGTCTGCAATACGGGAAAATGCACCACCACAGTTGTATGGGGAGCACTGTTGGAAGGAGGACTGTTTCCCCTGTCTAGTCCTGAGAGAGTTATCTGGGAGATTTTCAGTGGCTTTTCTATCCTGAATCTTTGGGACAAATCTAGATGAACAGCGTGCATGGACTTTGCAAGGATTCAAAATGCACTCGGGCCTGCCATAATGCCTGCGGCTTGGTACCGGTGTGTGATGTAATGAAACTGTAAAGAGGTATTGAGCTTGAGTTAGTGATCCACCAGTCAGTCCTGAAATCACTGCAGGTAAGGTGTGCTCTTCATCACCAGTCAATCAAATTTTTCCACCGCCTGTTTTGAATAGTGCGTGCTGTAGGAGAAATACTTTGTAAATGTGAAAAGAGGCCGAATTTTTGTCTTCTGAGGCGACTAAGATTTTCCAGAAACTTTCTTGATATGTATTTTTAGCTACTATTGTGCTGCAAGAGGGAACAAGGTATGAATTGGAGCTGCTGCTTGTAGAACTGTTCTCTGTTCAGCCAAAGATGTCCTGTAAGAGCATCTTTCCTGCAAGGATGGTGCAAGTGGAAGGTGTGTGAGATGATGTCACTCAAGTTTAAATGTCTCAAATGGGCTGCTGGTCCCCAGCTGAAACCTACTGTGTCTTTTTAAAGAAAAAAACCCAAGCTCACAGCTATATTAAAAACATACAAACCCAACATACTAAGGTTGAAAACCAGCTGTTCGAATTTCTTCCAGGTCTTCAATTTTATGATGCAGACACGGGCATCTCTAATTTATGAGGGACTGTATCATGGCAAACAGCCTCAGCTTTGGTAACTCATGTCATAAACATTTCTGCTAACTGTGTCTTTCTTTCTCGCCCCCCAGGTGTTGTTTGGACTGTAGCATAGAGGCACTATGTACTCAGAGTGGAGATCCTTGCATCTTGTCATTCAAAATGATCAGGGTAATACCAGTGTACTTCACAGCTATCCTGAAAACGTAGGGAGAGAAGTGGCAAATGCAGTGGTGCGTCCTCTTGGACAGGCTTTAATCACATCGTCTGTTGGAAGTGAGAGTTTGCTAAAAACGGACAAAGAAGTAAGTGCATTTCCTTAGAGGTCAGAGTTTCCTTTGTGCTGGAGTGGCAACTGAAAGATTTTTTTTTTATAGCCTCTTTTATTTTTCTCTCTAATAGTCCCAAGTTTTATTAACTGTGCTATATTTTTAGGTTAGTAATCTACATAAGGGTTCTATTAACATCTCGTTCATAGCAGCAGTGTACTTCATGACCTAGCAGTAAGCGTTTGAGCTTTGTACCAGGAAGGTCAGACTAAAGCAAAAAACCACCCCAAAACCACCAAAAACAATGACCCCCCCAAAACAACAACAACAAAATAGCCAAGGAATTTAACAATTAGGACAAAGCCTTTCTAATTACCTTTATTTTTGGGGCAATGCTAGTTTTTCTTCTTTTTTATTTTTAAATCTTTGTGTGGTACAAATATTTACTAGAAATTGGAGATCTTATGTTACATCAGCTCTTGTTTGTTCTAAGGAGTTTTCTCTCTACAGCTCAGACTAAAGAGTTTATAATAATTTGCCATTCACTTATAATCATAATGTCGTGATATACAAATTAATGGCTTGGTGTTTTCTTGCAGTATATATTAAAAGAGAACTGCCTGTGGCACAACTACTGTTATTTTGTTGAGTTAGAACCAGTGTGCTCTGACCACTGTTTACTTGCTAGTATTTATTTTTAATAACTTTTACTTTGTTTGGATAGGTAAAATGGACTATGGAGGTGGTTTGTTATGGCCTGACCCTCCCTCTGGATGGCGATACTGTGAAATACTGTGTCGACGTTTATACAGATTGGATTATGGCTCTTGTGTTACCGAAGGACTCCATTCCCTTACCAGTTATTAAGGAACCAAACCTTTATGTTCAAAGCATTCTCAAACATCTCCAAAATCTCTTTGTTCCAAGGTGAGTGTGAGGGCTGGGACACTCATGAGGCTCGGAGGTTTTAAGCTGTAGTCTGTAGGCAACCGTCAGAAGCCTGATGAACCCTGGAGGCTCTTGATTAAAAGATGGCTGCTGTCATGGCAAAGTTAAGAGGAAGGTGTCTCTCCAAACTGGTTTTGTAATTTTCAGTAGCAAATTGAGTTGTTGCTGCTGTGTTTAGGTAGTTAAAATTACAGATTGTTCATAGACTTCAATGTTTACTGTTTCATGAACTTCAAGAACCATCTCTGTTAGATGACTGGAGGGCAGGGGAAAGGTTAAACAGCGTCACTGCTTGGTATTGTGTGGAACTGTGGTAACTAAGAGCACATCATAGCTGTCCCACGCTTTGTTTACTCAAGACTTGACCACATTTCTGATGCCCTGGAGGATCTTGCAGTAAGTGGCTGCTTTGTGTCTGCATCTTGCTGCCTGCTAAATAGGCATAACTGGGCTTGATCATCTTCCACCGGTAGTTCTGAAACAATACTGTGGAAGGATGCTTGCTATCAGATAACCTGGTGTTACACAAGACATCCTTCAGTGATAATGCTGAGGAACATGTGCTTCTAGGTCTTGGGCAAAGTTATATTATCAGAGCGCTCAGACATCGTAGTTTGTTTATAGTTTGATAAGCTTACCTGCTGCTGTTGAACACACTTGTTGGATAAGTAAGAGATTATTTAATGGTGCCCTGTGAAACAGCACTTAATTATTAGCTACCTAAAATTACTTCAGATCAGTGTTTAGTGGATGTCTGTAAGTACCAGAACATCTGCTCTATGGGTATGAATAATGTATCATTGCAAGTGGCCTTCAAAGTGCTCTGCTGCTCTTGGATCACTTAACTTTATCCAAAGGCTTTGTTAATAAAGGGATTTAAATAATAACTCACACAAATTCAGACTAGGAGTTTATTGCTATTTACAGATTGCTTCAAAGTCTACCACCTAACCTTAGATGTCATTGCTCTTACCTTGTAATGAAAAAGACATTTTCATTCTAATTAAAGGATTGTCACAAATTTGAGGAAAGCATGTGTCTGGATTAGACTTCTGTGGAAGGTTGTCTCTAAGCTTGAATGCATGTAGAATAGAGGTACAGTAGAGAATGAATTCTTCACTGGTCCATTAAATAGTTCTTGCTCTGATCCCTTGATGGTTTTCACACCAGTGGCCCTGCTGGCCGGCAGTTCAGTGGTCCTTTTTCTTGCATGCTGATGGCGTGGCACAAGCTGCCACTGCACCCTTCTCTCTTTGTTGATGGGACTTGGTGCAGTGGGGTAGACAGCACAAGATGGCTTTTGAATGAAATAACATCCAGAGACAGGGAGGGCTAGAAAATTATTTTAAACACACCTCTCCCCTTCCTTATAACTATACTATTTTTTTTTTTCATTCAAAAGCCTCTGAAATGTATCTGAAACACTGTTTTTTCATGGCTGCTGCTGTCAGTGCTTGATGTTCAAGTCCCTGCTTTGCCTTCAAGAAAAGAACTTGATCTTTTAAGTTTTGCCCTCCAGGGAGCTGTGTTCAGAATTCACTCCAGCAACAGGAAAGCATTCTGTAACAGAAATTAAATGCAGGACCGAGTTGTGCACACCTTGCTGGAGTGGCAGCAGGCTCATACGTGTCTGTGGAGAGGAAGAGGAGAATAATTTCTGCTTTTACCCAGTTGATGCAGGTTGCTGGTGCTGATGGGCTCCTGTAGCTCTTGTAGCAACCTGCATTGACTGTCTCCTGGAAAAATCTCCTGTTCTTGTGTTGAAAATACTTGAGCCTTTATTATAAGTCTATATCCTATGGAGGACTGTGATTAAAATAGCTTCCTTCCTCATCCTGGTTTGCTGGAATTGGTGTAGCTGTTGGTTTGGCTGCCTTAAAAGTGGTGGCCCAGATTTGTGGTGAGGGTTCCCAGACCCAGAGGAGGATGTATAGTTGAGGTGTGAAATGCAGCATCCTTAAGTGAGCAGTTCAACTTAAATAGCATCTTCACAGAATTGCTCGGTTGGAAGACCTCTGAGATCATCATGTCCAACCGTTCCTGTCTACCCACTAAACCATATCCTTAAGTACCTCGTCTACCCGCTCTTTAAGTACATCCAGGGATGGTGACTCCACCACCTCCCTGGGCAGCCTGTTCCAGCCTCTGACAACCCTCTCAGTAAAGAACTTCCTCCTTATCTCTAACCTGAACCTCCCTTGGCACAGCTTGGTGCCATTTCCCCTTCTTCTGTCCCCCATCACCTGGGAGAAGAGACCAGCACCCACCTCTCTACAACCTCCCTTGAGGTAGTTGTAGGTGGTGATGAGGTCTCCCCTCAGCCTTCTCTTCTCCAGGCTAAACAACCCCAGTTCCCTCAGCCGCTCCTTATTATCTTGAGAATGTGTGTACATCAAATACAAAGCAGGTGTATACATGTTCCAGTTTGAGTGCTCAGATGAATTAAATGTTTACACGCACAGTCCTTGAAAGGTGCTGAAAAATCAGAGCAGTGAGAGATGAGCGAGTCAAGTTGCCTTTGTCTGCTGGACTTGGGGTGGGACTGCTTGCATCCTTCCTTCCAGCACTGACCTCCTGTCCACCCCTATGAAACGCACGCTTCTTTTCTTGATGAATTTGAGCAGTCCCCAGGCAGCTCCCAGGCTTTCAGCCTCTAGCAAGCTTATGATATTCAGGAAGCCTTGCAGATTACTTACGCAGCAATGGTGGTTACTGCTGTCAGATAAAGTTTTGGTGCCACAAACTTGTTGGAAGCACAGAAGGAAAGTATGAGAACTCTCTCTCCCCCTGCCCCTCCTTCCCAGGAGGTTGGGGTGTTGATACCAAGGTCTTCTGTGTGACTGGAGCGTCTGGACTTGCTTGAGAGACCATGGAGTGTGTGACTGTCCAAGTGTAATAGGCATATTTCTGTAGGGAGTTCTGCTTGTCATATGAAAGCATAACAAAGCCTTGATGCAAAGGAGTGTGAGAACCAAAAGGCCAGGCTCTGAAGAAATCTACACAAGTCTGCAAAATGCTGCAACCAGAGTTTGCCATTCAGTTGATTTTGTGAATGAGAGGAACCGATAGATGGACAGGGACTTTAGAATTTCCTTTATCCAGACTAGCTCAGAAGCATCCCATCAGTTGTCTTGCCTATGGAGCTCCTACATGTAAACCCCTTTTTATAGATTCCCTAAATTATTAGGGAAACAAGTCTTGAAACAGACTTTGAAACGTCAGGCCTGTAAAGATTAAGGATATATTTTGATTAAAGTGTCTGCTCTGTTGTTGCTTAGGGAAAAAATAGTGGTATAACCAAGGCAGGACCTACTCATCCCAAGCTTTGTTCTATGGAGACTGTTTAGGATCTAACACTGGCATCAGGCAACCCAGTGCAGTCCTGAACTGTGCCTAGTGGTCTGCAATTTTGCATCAGATATAATCTTGTCTCTTTTATCTTGTTTGCAGTACTGTAATACAACATTTGTTCTATGAAGATAAGTGTTGATAGTGTTCTTAAATCATGTCTCTCAATAAGTGATCTTGATGTGAGCAGTTTTTCTCTGAGAAAAGCAGATCTCTGTCTAGTGGATCAGCGTGTTCCTGAGATGCTCACCATGCAGTAGGACTTATGGGTTATACCACATGGAAAGTGTTTGGTAGGAGTCTAGCAATACTACTTAGCAGTCCAGTGGAAGGTAACATTTTTATAATTTTTATCATTTTTTGATCATCTCTGGTAGGATGGATGAGGAAATGGCGTACAAGTTGAAACATAGCTAGCTTGTGTATGTTGCATGTTTTAATTTGTAATCTCCTCTTTCACCCTTAAAACTCTTAGGCTTCCTCTGCTTTGTTTGCCAGTGTCCTTGTCTACTGTCCAGAACATTCCACATTACTATTTTGCACCCATTCTGCCTTGTCCAAACTAACTGATGGAAAGGGAGCACGCTGCTTTGTGCTGCTTCTGCAATGCTTCATGTTGAGTGACTCAGCAATGACAGTGTGGGACTGGTTGCTACTATAGGGAAAACCTTGATAATGCCAACTTGTTCCCTTCCTTCCTTCCTTATCTCCTCTTCCTTTAGTCTGTTTTTCCTATTTAATGACCGTCTTCTAGATGTTTTTTCCTAAACCCAAGGATTTAGGGTAAGAGTTGGATCTACGTTTGGAAGCAAGTGGAGAACTAAGAAGAATTTAAATTAGTTTGCTAACAGTATTTTCTCCTAATGTTGCCACTTTCCTTCTGAATTATGTATGTAGCAATTAGTGATGTCTCAGCTACATTCTCATTGTTTAGTTTAAGGTAAATTCCTTTGTGATAATGGGTTGTGCTTGCTCCAGTTAACGTTCACTCTGTGGTGGTGCATTCAGTGTCATGTAGAGAAGAATGTTACGGTACAACTTGTACTCATTAAAGCAGAGCTAGGATGCGTAGAAGCATATTGACTCATGTTCTTGGCTCTTGTTCAATAAAATGGATGCTTCCTCTTGTAGTTGCTCTAAGTCCAGATTATTGTATGCATCACTTTATAGCTCTTGTTTAGAGACTCAAGTATTGTTTTCTTCTCTTGCAGGCCAGACCCAGGATCTAGCCAGATTAGATTATGCTTACAGGTTTTGAAAGCTGTCCAGAAACTGGCTCGTGAATCAACAATTATGGCAAGAGAAACCTGGGAAGTTTTGTTATTATTTCTTCTCCAGATCAATGACACTCTTCTAGCAGCTCCAACTGTGCAAGGTTTATATTCAGCTTCCATTTGATTCAATTACTGGAAAAACCTGGCTCTGCTTGATGTTGAGCTGCCAGAGGAATGGGAGGAAACCTGTTAAAAGCTTTTAGTAGCCACCAAAGCACAATAGGTCACTCCTAATTCTGCTACACTCTCAAATAAAGGGTTGTCAGAAAAGACTGGATGATTTGGAGCTGAGTTTTCCTAAAAGTATTCTTGCAGAACAGTGCCTCTGTACAGGAACTGTACGTGGCGAATGGTTTCAGGTGGTGGTCCTTGTTTGTTTCACAGAAACCCCTATGTGTCTTGCTGTTTGGTCTGCCTACTGGAAAATAATACTGGTTGTTTATACCTATTTTTAAAAAAAAATTGGCATAGATAGTGCAACACAAGACAACCTAAGATCAGTGAATTCCCAGTGTCCCTTAGTGAGAGTCATATGTGGGCTTTATGTATAATGTTGGTCTTGTAAAAAGCTTAACTGTCTGTAGAAAGCAATTGGGAATCACTTTTAAATGCAAAATGATGGGGGGGAAAAAACCAACTTAAAAAATCTTTACACACTTAAATGGAAATCTCTTTGGGGAGGTACTTGAAGTTATTTAGATTGACTACTCACTAAAAGCTTGTTTTGTTTCTGTTATAAGGTGGCATTGCTGAGAATCTGGCTGAGAAGTTAATTGGTGTGCTGTTTGAGGTGTGGTTACTGGCTTGTATGCGGTGCTTTCCAACACCACCATACTGGAAAACAGCCAAAGAGATGGTGGCCAACTGGCGACATCACCCTGCGGTGGTTGAGCAGTGGAGCAAGGTCATCTGTGCCCTTACTTCCAGGTAGGAGAGATCCCACAGAAGTAAACACGTGTACAGAGATGATGGTGGTTATTCACATTTTTCTGTGGAGCTGTTTATTTGTGGAATGCACAGCAATCCAAAAGTGAATGAGCAGAACAGTGAGAGGTCTTGCTAGCATCTCTGGCTTTTACTGTTTGTGTGCACGTCTTCGTTCTGCAAGTGAAGATCTGAATTTGGTAGTCTCTGCTAATTGTGTGATCTCAAGATCTCTCTGGTATTTAGCACTTTGCGGTGGTGTCTCCATCACTGCGACTCTTCATTGTGTCTCGTGAAGAATGAGTCATGACTATTAGTGTAGTATTATAGTGGGTATGCTTTAATGGCAGTCACCACCAAAATTATTAGGTGCTTGTTACTCCTGCTTGTTGCTGTGTTTGAGGTGACTCCGGCATTCTTCCCTTCTTGCCCTGCAGAGCTGATGCTGTGCTCTGTGCGCGCAGCCGGGCTGCGGTGGGCTGGGACAGGCTGCAGGCTCTCCTCGGAGAAGCGGCACTCTCCTCCTGAGCTATGCCAGGCCTTGCTGGGTGTGGGAGCAGTGAGGCTGTAGTAAAGGCCCTGAGCAGTGAAGGGAGTCTCAGTACCCTTCATATTGGAATCTTTGTGATATGAAGTCTTTGCCGGACAAATCTCAGTCTCCTGAAGGAAGGAACTAAATTAACTGGTGAGGAGCAAGGTTCTGGGTCTCCTCCCAGCTCTCTTGAGAGATCAATAACCATTTCTGTGAAAGTTCAAAGATGTATTGTAGTTGCTGCACTGAGAGAAATTCAATAGTATGCTTTTTGCAAGAGTTTATTTTAACTCTGACATCGCTTGCTTTTGACCCTGTCAAAATTCCAAGTGTGGCTAGATTTTTTTTTTTCCAGGTTATGCAGCCACTCGTTCAATCTGTGGGGAAATACAGCTGCAATACGAGCTCTGCGTATTTCCCACAGTATTTCTTTAGCTATTTTTAGCTCATTAGACGTAGCATTGCATAACAGAAAATATTTTATGATTCACTGATCTGAAAAGAACAGCTTTGCCTGAAAACATGCGTTGGTGTTCTGCTCCATGCACTGTGCCCACGCTTTGTGCTCCTCTGTTGACTAACAGTTTAGTTCTGTTGATGCATAGTGGTTTGCAAGTTTTTTGTAACGTTTTAATCCGCTGTTCAGTAATGTTGTTTTGTGCCCAATACGCAGAAAGCCAAACTCGTCTGAGGCTATCTTTAAGTTCAGTGATATTTTAAGCTACACTTCTAAGACTTCAGTGAAGCTCCAGCTTCAAACAGTTAAAGTGTTGTTTTAGTAAATGGTTTTCTGAATTGAGTTATTAGCAGTAAACTGAGAGTAAACATCTCAGAACTATATGGAAAATTATATTTGGAAATCTGTGCACATATGCAGTGTTAATCTGTGTCCATAGCTGTGACTTTATAGCAGAGGGGTCTTCCTTGAGCTGCCATACCAGTAGATATTAACGTTGCTAGTCTAAAGTGCCCCGAATCTATTTCAATTTAATTGGATGTGTGGATTACAATTTATTTCTGTTTTAAGTCATTCTTGAAAGTGTCCCAAGTATCACTTAAGATTTGGCCATGCTCCTTGAAAACCTGATTTCTTGCAGCTCCTAACAGAATTGTGGAGCAGTGCAGTCTCCTGCAACCTTGAGATGTGGGTTGTGACTTTGCATGGGGTGTGCCCAGGCTCCTCGGGGTTTGCCAGAGCTGGGGAATTCCTCAGCAAAATCCTGCTGTGGGGTGATGCCTCTGGGGCACTGAATGTCCAGGGATGCTGGGGCATACTGAAAAGCAGTTGCTGCCTGTGGTGGTGAGTGTTTCTAGTTTGGACCTGAAGAATGCCTTGTGTCTTAAAGCTCATTTGCTTTTCTCTCCAAGTTACTTAATGTGATAGACTGGGATTCCAAGTCTGTGCCTGTGTTAACTGATAACCCCCTGGCTGATCAGATGAGGGAGCTGCCATGGCAGTGACAGCACTTGGATTTGGTAGAAGCTTTGGGCAGGCTCCTGTCATGGAATCGCACCAAAATGGCTACACGCACACAATTAATGAACTCAAAGAAGCTTTAATCTGTAATTGAAATGAAGCAGACAAAACTTCATTCACTAAAACAACATCCCACTGACATTCAACAAATACAGGTTCGATATGCTGGTTGGGAATATTACCAGACACAGCTAAGTTAAGAATTCTTAAGTTTTTGGCCAAACGATCCAAAATGTGCACTCACTCACTCACCAAAAAGGGAGGGCTCTCAATCTCGAGAAGTTTCCTTAAGTGGCGTCCCAACTCAAGGGGAGAGTCCCCGACTGCAGACCCGCTGCTCCGAGGAGGACCGACTCAAATGAGTCCTCCGGCGGGGCCCCATTTATACCCTGGTCGAATCTGATCTGTGGTCAATACATGGTCGTGTCACCCCCTACTGGCTGAGGACCCCAACTTTCCTGCCTTTGACCCCCACTGTGTGGACCAGACATGAGCTGTGAGGGGGAGGCAGTCCTGGCGCCTCCAGGGCCAGAAACTTTAGCACTGCTTTTGTTGGGTTTTTCTCAGGTCTTCAGTAGGGTGGGTGCATCTGCCACAGCTCCCAGGCATGAACCCTTCAAAGCTTGAAGAGGGCAAAATAGTTGTGCGAAGCGGGGCTCTCTAGGAAAACCTGAGATGTTGTGTTGCTGCTTGTGGACTTGCCTGTGGACTCGCCTGTGGACTGCTGATTCTTTTGGGGCTCAAATGAACTGCTAAGGGTGTGGGGAGTATTGACTGAATGACAGATCTCTCTGACTCGCTTTCTAGATTGCTGCGTTTTACCTATGGACCTTCATTTCCTCCATTTAAAATTCCTGATGAAGATGCTGGTCTGATTCCTCCCGAGATGGACAATGAGTGCGTTGCACAAACTTGGTTTCGCTTTTTACATATGCTGAGGTATTGTAATTGCAGCCACCTATTGTTTGTGTTCTTGCATAATTTCTGTAAATTTGCATGACAAATTAAGAAAAATTTATTTGGAGATTACTGAGATTAAGCATCTAAATAGAATAAAGTGTGAGAGTTGCACCAGTGTCCTGCAACAGTCCAGGGCAAGGCTGTGAGTGCGTGGTTCAACTGTGAACTCTGTGACTCTTTCAGAATGTGAGCTGGTTCATTTAATTAAAAGGTTTAGAGCTGTTTGGCATTTTGGAGGGTCTGAAAAACAAGACTTCAGTGCAATCTTGTGTTTCTGAGATGGCAAACAGGAAAAGCAGAACAGCTCTGAGATGTACATTGCTTCCGTTTATTGTCCAGGCTGTTACACTCATTTTAAAAACTAATCTTTTGAAGTTTATCTTTGTTTTTATGAAGAAAGCTATTTAATTGATTTTAACACCTATGTTACCCTTCTCTAACAATGCAACAGAACCAGGTGGTGTGCTTGGTTTTAAAGGTTTGTGGGAATGGCATTGCATTAATGTTCTGAATGGCTAGAATATGAAACTTCTCATATAAAACATTAATTGCTAATATAAGATAGATAAAAGTTACTGTTTAACAATCTACTTTCTAACTAGCTACAGATCTTTCTTCATTTGCGATGTCACAAGTACTGTACTCTTCAGATCTGTAATTTCTGTGACAGAATTTAGATCAGGAGAAATTGTTCAAACTTTCAGAACCTGCTCCCTTTCTTCTCACTGTTTCCTGGCAATGCTTAATTCATTGCTTACCTTTTTGAGAATAATTCTAACAATGCAAGGACCTCTTAAACTGAGCTCAAAAGAGCTCAGGTTATTAATATTGCTTCAAGGGAGGGGTTGTTATAGCGAATGTACGCTTTGGTTCATTGGATCTCAGTAGAATTATTCAGTCCATTTGGGTAATGTCTGAAATAAAGACAATTAAACACTGACAACCCAGGAAGTGAAAATTGACTTCCTGTGATGCAGCTAAAAGTATATTGATATTGGATGCTGTTTTGTGTCGCTGTTATTTAAATACATTAAACTGTTGCATCTTTAAGTGTTTTTAAAATCTCATCAGCTGTTCTTAAACTGACTGAAATGTCTTTTGCTCTTCTTGTGTGCAGTAATCCTGTGGATTTGAGTACCCCAGCCATTATTAGCTCTACCCCCAAATTTCAGGAGCAGTTTCTGAATGTGAGTGGGATGACTCAAGAACTGAATCAGTACCCCTGCCTTAAACATCTGCCTCAAATATTCTTTCGTGCCATGCGTGGGATCAGCTGTTTAGTGGATGCATTCCTAGGTAATGCTCTTTTCTTACCTGTGGGTAGCTAGGAAATAGTACCTTAATCATTATTTAATTCTCTTTAAATCTGTCTTCTCCATAAATACAGCCATAACGACTTATCATTTGGAAGTGTATTCTGGAATTGATAGGGAAGGGACCTCAGATCCCTTTTAAATGGCCTTCTGTATACACAGTAGTAATGCTTGAATGCACAAAGCCGTAGATGGTCTTAGTTTCAAATGTGAAACAATTAAACCTGAAGTCTAAAATAAAACCAGCCGTCTCTTCCCCAAACAAGGTTTATTTCTCTTCATGTCTAATCAGCAATGCAAGCATTCCGCTTTTAGCGTGTTGTGAGCACTGACCGCCTCGTTTATGAACTTTCTGGAAGCAGCTGTGTGCAAGGCACTGAATTTTGGCTGTCATCTTCAGGTCTTTGTACTGGACCATGTCCCTAAGCACGACATCCACTCATCTTTTAAACAGCTCCAGGGATGGTGACTCAGCCACCTCCCTGAGCGGCCTGTTCCAGTGCTTGACAATCCTCACAGTAAAGAAATTCCTCCTAGTATCCAACCTAAACCTCCCCTGGTGCAACTTGAGGCCATTACCCCTTGTCTTATCACTGGCTATGAGGGAGAAGAGACTGGCTCCAACCTTGCTACCCTCTCCTTTCAGGAAGCTGTAGAGGGCAGTAAGGTCTCCCCTCAGTCTCCGACAGACTAAACAACCCCAGCTCCTTCAGCTGCTTCTCATAAGACTTGTGCTCCAAACCCTTCAACGGCTTTGCTGCCCTTCTCTGGATACCTCCCAGCACACCCAGGGTGAGGGTGGTGCTATTAAAATGAGAAGAAGCGGTGTTTGTCACTTCAAGTTTTGCAGGACTGCTTGCTCCTGGTGCTGACTGGGAGGAGTAGCTTTATGCACCATGAGTATTGCTCTGAAGCTGGTAAAGACTGATCTAATGTCCTGCTGCTGCCAGAAAAACTAGCTTCTTCCTGTACTGACCTAGCAATTGACTGTTCAGCAAGTTGATCCAGCTCACAAAACCAGCAGAAAACAGCACTGTGGATGGGTTAATCTTAATTTAGTAAGCTATGTTGGCTTTAAAGGGTCAAACGTCTTGGAGATGTCTCGAAACGGGCTGTGGCAGGTATGGTTGAGAAAGAAAGGAAGGGTGAGAGGCAGCTGAATTCTGGCTGGAGCATGGTGTTAGGTTGGCTTTGGCAAATGAGCCTTGACCCTTTCCCTCTGCCTGCTTCTAGGCTATGTCCTCCTGTGACCAATTTTCCGTACTCTTAAGGTGTGGGGTTCTTTGTTGTTTTTTACTAACACAAGTAGGGTTTTCTTTTGCTTGTGCATTTATTTCTGCTAATAGTGAAAGACGAAAGATGTTTTTCTCATTACTGCTGTTTTGGGGGGCAGGGAGGAACACCGGTGTATTTGCAGAAGGCTCAGGTGCTTCCTGACCGGGTGCTGTGGTGAGCCTGTGGGATTCTTGTTGAAAACTTGCTTTATTTCTTCACCTACAGGCATTTCACGACCCCGGTCGGATAGCACGCCGCCCACCCCAGTGAACAGGCTGAGCATGACCCAGAACACTGCAATCAACACCACTCCGCCCCATAACCGGCGGCATCGGGCAGTAACTGTGAACAAAGCAACCATGAAAACCAGCACTGTAAGATTTCATATTCTGTATTTAAGGAGCTGACCCTTTTGATAGTTTCCTCAGTTTGAGGAAGTAATTTCCTTGCTTCTAGGAGCTGATCTGTTCTGTTGTTCAAATAGGTAACTACTGCACACACTTCAAAAGTGCAGCACCAACCCTCCTCTACTTCTCCACTCTCTAGTCCAAACCAGACGAGTTCTGAGCCACGGCCCCTGCCAGCTCCTCACAGGCCAAAGGTTAACAGCATCTTGAATCTCTTTGGATCGTGGTTGTTTGATGCAGCATTTGTTCACTGTAAACTTCATAACGGAATAAACAGAGACAGCAGCATGACTGGTAAATATTACTGAAAAATATATGTACAGCTTTTTCCTTCTTTTATCGGCAATTCCTACCTGCAAGATTAACGTATGCGTAATAATAAAACCCTAAACCAAGAACCTGAAGTGCTGTATCGTGGTTAACCCCTCCCAGCTGAGCCAGCACCCGTTTTTAAGCTAAGCAGATGTTTTGGGGCTTTAAAACTAAAAACAATCACTACTGTTAAATGCTCCCTTGCTCTAACAAGCATGGTGGTCCCACTTATGCCAGAGGGGGAAATTTTATTAAGTGAAGGAAATAATGTGATAAAAGTCCTTTTCCTATTTTGAAATCTGATTGAGTATCTCTGAATAATAGCAGCTTTTTATAGTGACTCTTTAATGTTTGCAGAACTGTCAAACATCACCCCAGACACTCCAGAAAGTGGTACATCTCCTTGTTTTTGGAGAGTATTGTGAAAACAGAAGTCCTTAAAATAGCAAGTGAGGTTGCTGCCTTTCAGTGATGGTTGATGCGTGTTTCCATATATGGCTTGATACCTCGGTTATCTTCAGTCCTTAACTGCTAGGTTTATTTTGTCTCCTATGCTGCACTCAGCTTTAGAGGCTGGATGTTTTGAGACATGGTAGCAGAATTAGTGCTCTGCTCAGAGGGGCTTTTTAGCACTCTCCTTCCTTTTGGTGATAATATTCAGAAGAGAATAATCTTGCTTACTGCTCGGGTTTTTCCTGTTCTTCATGTGGTATTTTGGATGTCTGCTGAAGGCTCCCAAGAGATCTGTGTGGCAGGAGCTCATGGGCCTGGGTAATTAAAACAGGAGGCAGAGGTTTGTTGCAGCAGGTTAGGTTTATAGTGGAACTTGACAGCAGAGTTGATCTGATGGTCTTCCTTGTGTGTTGTGTCACAAATCCTTGTGTGGAGGCAATGGGCTTAGGGTTTGGGATATGTTAAAGGTATTTTTAGCACATGGTTTTTGAAAGCGTTCAGTCATGGATTTCTGTGGTAGGAGGTTCAAGTCCCTCTGCGAACAGGCCCATGACACGTTACTAGAGAAAAAGCTGAGCTTAGGAAAGGAAAAAGGCACAGTTTGGGTGTGTTCAGTTGCATATGCAGCTAATGTATTTCTGTATTTAATACTGCTCAGATTGACTGGATCATTTTAATTTTGACATAACCTGTATCTTGAACAGTTTAAGCTTAACCTGAAAAGGATGGCAGCTGAGATGCTGCTTATGCAACAGCATCAGTTGTAAACAGTGGTGGTGAGATGCTAGAAGTACAGAGTCATCCAAAATCAAAATTAATTACTTCCTTAAAGGCATTCCAGGGCCTTCTGTTCACATATGCAGTGTCTTAAGTCACCTCACAGCAGTCAGAAAATTGCCATACTGCTAGCCTTGCAGGGAGACTTAAAAGCTTTCTGAAAACTAGAAACGGCTATTTGGAAATCACTTGGTTATGTTGCTTCTCCATGCTCTTCAGAGCTGTCAGCAGTGAGGCCAGTCCTTGTGTGTGTGTGTCACATGTTCTGGTATTTACTAGCAGCAGAGTTGGTGGAGACCCAGAAAACTGGCTGTGTTATGTCCTGTCTGTATGACTGGCTGCCTGGAGAAGACTGAACTGAAGATGGACCCATACTGCTGAAACTCGGTGGAGAGGCACCAGAGCCTGATTGCCTCATTTGTCCTTTGGGTGGGCAAATGCAGCATGACTTGTAAAGGGCTGGGCTGCTGCAGCTTCTGTCGACTTGAAGCATCAGCGTCTTTTGAATCAGGTTTAAGGCCAAACTGAAAAGCATCTGTTCTGGGAGTCTAATCTGTGAAGCCTGATGCCTCCAGGTGAAGTCTTCTCCTCCTTGAACGGTTTAGGGCAGGAGGTGCTGTGCTAGCTGATGAGGTGGGCCAGGAGGGTTGTGCATTGTGGTACCTCTCCATCGCACAAGTGGGGCCCATCAGTGATAACCAGACCTGCAGTTTGTACCCATCCGCCTGCCTCTGCTTGTGCTGTCCCATGGAGATGTAGCTTGAAGAAGGAGAGCAGCAGAGAAGGGAGGGTTGACTGCCACAATCCCTACCCTTAGGAAAGAGAACAAAATTACATCTGCTTTTTGGCAGCAGCTTGGCTATGTCGGTATGTCCTGGTCCATCTGCTGTCCTCTGTGGCGCAGTACGGTAGCACTTTTGTTGCTAGCTTGAATCACAGAATCACAGAATCACAG
>NW_010166802.1:0-7021 GCF_000695765.1 Mesitornis unicolor
TCTGTGATTCTGTGATTCTGTGAAGGCAGGGCAATCATTTGCACTAAAAATATAGCTTGTAAATTAAAAATTTACTGTAAAAATATATCTTAACTTCATAACTGTTTTCCCGTTCACAGTAATTAATCTCTTTTCCATTTCAGATTCGTTCCTGTCTGTCCCTTGTTCTCACTATGGTGACAGGAGGGATACAGACAGTGTCTACTTTTGACTATGTGTTTTTTAAGAATCTAAAATTTGGACCCTAAATTACCTGTACAATATATCTGCACTTATAAATGACAGTTCACAGCATCTGAATTAGACACTTAAAATATGAAACAGTAAGTAGTCCCAAAAGTTTCAAATATACCTCAGAAAGTTAAGTGAAATTTTTTATAGTTTGCATAGAGCTATCTCATTCAGAGACAAATTTTTCAAACTTTATAATGAACAATATTTATTTTTCTCTACTTTGGGGAAAAGCTCTAGTAATATATAAAACCCCATTAAAAAATCCAGCTATAAATCAAAAGTTGTGGTAACATCAGAGTGATGGTGATTGTATGAAGTTTTTAGGGAAAGTTAGGGGAGATGAGTGGTATAAAAGGACATATAACCCAGATTTCTACAAATTTGACACGTCTCTCTAAAGTGAGAGTTGTGTTAATAAACAAAACTACCTGGGTTCATTCTCACTCTCAGTATATCAAAATGAGAACCCAGTATTTGACACAAACTGACTTTCTACTGTCATCTTTGCATTACTAAATGAATACCTTGTAATACCTTAAATATATTATATTTGATCATTATTCTTGTATCCTAGAAATGTGATCAGTAATACTTCTTTCATACTTCTAGAGGGCTCTACAAAGAATCAATTAAAAAAAAAATCCAGAGCTACCTGAGAAAAAAGTTTTTCTCGTACACCTCAGGGCATATAATTGATAATACTTATGCCAAATGGCACTTATTGCAGAAAAATGTAATCAGTTGCAGAGCAATGAAAAATCATGATAGGACTTTCTTTTACATACCAGTGCAGCCAGAAACATAACCTGGAAGGTCCCATTGGCCATTAAAAACTGTTCTTACTGTAGTGAGGTCATGTTAGGTCAGCATAGATGCATATATTACTGACATTTGTAATATAAGTAGACATTAACTTGAAATCAGATGGCTGTAACCCACTGGAGATTAGAGTATGTGTCTATGCTTCATACAGCTGGATGGGAGAATGCAAGGAAGTGGTGCACAGAACTGTAGTTCTCAATCCAAGAGAGGCAGATAGCAACTGGGTCAGAAAACAAGAAATACTGAAAGCAATGTCAGCACAGAGAGTCCAGCATCCTCCTCCTGGAAAGGCATTGGGAAAGACAAATAAAGCCAGCCAATAAATTTAATGGCATTTTCTTTCTTTGACTGCACATCACACAATCACTATCAGAAATTAAAATTCAGTAATTTCTTAAATTTCAAAATTATACCCTGGCACCAATGGGAAGGATTCAACTAATCTGAGTGAAAATATACCCAATCTGAGAAAATCTTCATACAAAATGATTCTTGAGTCATAGCATCATTAAATTATATTAACTGTTAACTAATTGATTAAAATACATGTATAAATCTTTGCAGAAATATATTTTCAATTGAAAAGGAGCTTGCTCTAGGTATGTACGAGTGGGAAATTGGGAAAGGTTAGGAGATGAAGATGAAATTGAAAAAGCGTGGTATATTGAAGGAAGCCAGTAAAGCCTAAGAAGTAAATGCAACTAAAATTTAGGGGACTTAATGTTTTAAAATGGGAATGTTGTACCATGTAAATTCAAGAGGACATTCCCAGCCTGTGGGTGAAAATCACATTATTTTGGGATTGGCTAGTGTAAAGACAGGATATTCTGCAAACTATGTCTCATTTTGGTTGCAGTGTACCTGATATTCACAGACTGTTTCAAAGCAGCTACTCTTTGAACATTTAATAGTAATCGGAAAATTTCAAAAAATCAAAAGCAGTATGAGTATAATAATATATTGATTTTAGTTTTTTATAATGTCTTATTTGGTTTCATTTTCTTGAAAAAGGAAACACAGATTTAATATCCTAATTCTAATTCAGCTAAAAATAAAAGCAACCATTTAATTAATTAAAGTTCATGTCACTCAATTAAAGAGTGAGTTTAAAAATCAGCAGGCCAGTTTTATAGGTTTATAAAGCTATGATAAATACTTGCATAGGCTGAATTTTTTTGCAACTTTTAGCTTGAACTTTTTTTTGTAACTAAGGAATCCTTTTTCCATTTTGATATTAGGACTAAAAAAGAAAAAAGTATCTCAACAAAACTTGTAAAAAGTCAATTTTTGAAAAAAGAAAGCTATGAAACTGACGTAGAAGTACTAACAGTACACCAGCGCTGTATGATCTACAGTAGATCAAATCAGTATGATACAGTATGATACAGTATGATCAAATCTCCAAGAGCTAAATATATCCCATTCTTCACACAGGCCTGTGACAACTTACACACTTCAAGAATAGTGTTTATCTATCCCGGTTTCCCCCTTTCTGAGTAAAAACCACATTGTTTATAAAATGGAAGTACAGAAAACAGTAGTGTAAATGACCTTGGGAAAAAGAGCTATACTTATGTAATACTTGACAAATACATCTAACTTCTTAGAAGGCTTCAATCTCATTCATCGATTCAAAGCCTCTAGCTCTAGCCAGAAGTTTGCATTGTGTATATAACATAATGCAAGCTGTTTACGTTAGTGCTTTGGTTCAGAGCAGCAGTACAGTTTTCAAGCCAATTTCATGTGTTATTTCAGTCCTCAGAGCATTTTTGCTGCTCATTGGTTAGAATCCATCTCGAGAAAATTAATCTGAAAAATCTGCTACAGGTGCACATCAAGTGTGGACCAACGTCTATGGGAAAAATAGATGTTTGAACCAATTATTCATTCTTTGCGCAGTTTCAAACTTCATGGATGGTCAGAATATTCACTCTAGAGGACCAGACTAAATTTAGTTTAGTGGAAAACACCAAACTGTGTCAGTGTAGAGATAAAGGCTTTACTACCAACAGTTTAGATTCTCTGCCAAGCTCCTATTTTGCCTAATTACCCGCTAATGTAATTCCAGCCTAAACCCTTTTTGCTTTAATTTAGGCCCATTACCTCTCCTTCTAGACAGTAAAACAAATTATTCTCTAAAAAACAAATTATTTCCTTTCTCTTCTAAAATAACATTTACATACCACAACACTGTATCCATGTCTTCATTCAGTCTTCTACAGACATCACAACCCAATCCTTCACTCTTTCAAGACTTTTCTCCTTGCTTTCATCTGGAGCTGCTCTAAGTACTCCACACCTTCCTAGAGATGTGGTGTCCAGCCTTTATTGGCACAGAGTGAAATGCAAGGTTTATTTAATGTATTTTACAGAAGATGCTCCTCTTACACATTGTAATACAAGATCTGCAATTTCCAGTGTAGGAAATGTACATAATGTTGATTCATACTTACTTAAGATCTATTAGAAAACATGGATCCTTTTCTACAAAATTGCCATACAACAAACTGTTCTCCAGTGCATGTTTGTGAAGCTGATTATTGCTTTCTAAGCACATGGTCTCACACTGAGTTGCCTACAAAGTTCCCCTTTAGAGGTCTGTGAAATATGGATTTTCCATTTGATGAGACATTTTGCTTAGATTTCCTACAATAATTTATTAGTGCTTCTTTTCATAGGAGATATCATCATATTTAGACTTCAGAAACACAGGAAAAATCCTTGTGTTGATAAACTCAGTATTTTTCTTTCTCATTTTCACTTGATAAAATTACATATCTTAGTCTATACATAAAGGATTGAAATATACCATTCAAAGTGAAACATACTTTTTAGAAAGTCTAAATGGAATACTTTTAGTAGTGTGTTTATCAACTTTTAAAGAAATACAATCAAAATTGATATGCTTCAGCAAAATATTTAAATGAGCTGACATTTTCCTATGTAATAATGTATTGTCAGACAATTTTTGACCAGCTACCTCTATGAGATATCAAAGATAATTTTGTTCTGGATATTGATTAGAGAAAATACTATGCATTAAGAAAAAGCTCCAAGTTTGGTAACTATGAGGGGCTGGTTCTGTTAAATATGGAGGATAGGATCTCCTACTGAGATAGGACTGTATTTCACATAAACAGATTCCAGTTAGTTAAACAGTTTAGAGACAGTACAAGCTGACCAGTTATTAAATAATGTGATAATAACATTGATAATAACAAATGATCAGTGTATTAAAATCGGAAAAATGTCACTGAAACAGTTCTTCGCTGCAGACTTTTTTGAATAAACTTTTTTTTTTGACAAAGTAAAACGTATCTCAGAACACAAGGTGTTAGTAAATAATGTGAATAAAAATATAATTAAAATGCATGGAAGGAAGTGATGAAAAATTAAGCTTTTTCCTAAAGCCCTTGTTCTGTATGTCTTTTTCTTATAAGATGTTGAGAATATATGTTTTCATTCTGATCACTGATAGTTCAAAAATCTCAATAAATGTTATAACTGTAGGGCCTGAATATTTCTCCAAGACCTGAAAGTGCTCTCCATACGAAGCAAAAAGCTGGAAGCACCTGAATAGTCTCTGGATGCTATTCTGCTCCAGCAGCAGTAACAGTTCAAGGTAAAAATTTCTCAATCTTGGTGTTAGGGAAATTCTGATCTGGGGTTGGAAGATGAACTCATCTCAGCTAATCATGCTTTGTGGTTCCATGCAGTTATAGAGTGTTCAAAAATTGTCAATAGAATTAATTCGTCTTGTATACTCGAAGCATGACACAAACATCACTGATTTAATAATTGTAAACAACTAGATAAGCATCCTTCTGTTTCATGTATGAATAAAAATAAAATAGTAAAATATGTTAATTAATATTTAGATATAACTACCACAGAGCTAGTTAGTATCATCCATAGCTGCTGGACTTTGTACTAGAGGCAGATAAAAAGTGTTCACACACTGTTTGGAAGCTGAAGCAGTCACGAGAAAACAGGAAAGAATGAAACAACTGAATTACTGCCTATGCATTTCTCTTTCACACTCTCAGTCATACACAGTGACTGAATACCTAGAGCAATCTTCTCTCCTTTTAAACTCTTTCCACTTTCCTTTCCATTTTATCTAACTATTTCTCAAAAACAAAACTGAGCCCTAAGCCATGGATCTCACCTGAGGTTTGCTTGCACTAACCTGTGTGGAGCTTGCTGGTTATGTATCTTCCTTCTGTATATTTTTAGCTATTTATTCTACAAGTGAGAGCTGGAACTGTCTGCTTCTGTCTATGCAGTCTCTGGCACCATCAGCTCCACTCTCTATCAGCAACTCTGAAAATCTTCTAATGAATCTGTAGCTCCAGTACAATTTTCTGAAGGCAAAGCAGCTGCTGTGTGTTAAGAGAAGAAATACAGCAAAGTGCTACCACTTCGGTATTCATTTTTTTCTGTTCTTTGGCTAACTTACTGTGCACTGAGATACACTATGGGTCTGCTTCTCAGTTATGATAATAATGCTCTGATATCATGAATGCTCTTAAAGTAGATCTAAATCATTCCCTGAAAATATACCTTCTATGAAAAGCCCTTATCCTGCCACCCCTTCACAACATCAAAAAGGCTAAGGGGTTTTACAGAAGCACTGCTTCCAGAGCCCAAATACGGGCAAAACTGGGGACTCAAGCAGTTTCAACCTGTGGACTATACATTATTTCAGGGAACCTGCTAAAGACAGATAAGTAAGGAACATAATGTGTTTTGTCAAGCTTCAATCCTCAAAACAGAGGTCATATCTCCCTTGGAAAACCCCTGCAAACTGGAAGTTGTAAAAAATACTTGGCAATATTACTCTGTTTCCATATTTGTCCTGGGACAACATAAAGTATATTCAGGTACAGAAAACACAAGACCCTCTCTGTGCCAGGATACAGGTGTTTTGAAATACTGTCTATTCTCCTCCCACTCTGTTAGCTGTATTAATTGAGATGCAGGTGCCAGAGTATGAACAAGAAAATCTGGATTGTGCCAGTGTGTTCTATCGAATAAAAAAAAAGCCATCTGCAAAAATAGGTGATTAAAAACATCTGCTTAGAAATACATGTTTGAAAGGTCATTACACATTCGTCTTTTTTCTCTGACAGTCGAATGTGGCAGTTTATGGAATATATACACTTTCCCTGTTTCAAACTCCTCCCAGTAAGTAGAAGGGGTCATCTGCCTTTATTGCTAGTCTTTGATCTACAGCAATTCACTGTCCTTTAGCAGCACAAAAAGCATGGAAAAGGCTGTATACAGTACTAAGGATGGTACCTGTTCAGAATGAAAATGTACAGCTACACTTGCTTAAAGCTACAGGCAACAAATGAGCACTCTTTGCAGGTTAGTCTGGATTTGATCTTTAGAAAACTGGGGTTTTGAGATTTCATGGCTCTTGAAAGGTGTCAGTGTTTGGAAGAAGTCAACTACAATGACCAAGTATTTGCATGCAACAGTCCTTTTTTATTTAACTCTGTTCTTTTGAATAATTCATGAAAAGAAAAAATACATACTTCTGAATGGCACTCTATTTGCTCAACAAAGAAAAGAGCAGAAGATGTGAAGCATCCAAACATTTTTTTTGTGTGTATAATTTTAGCACAGTAGTTGTTGGTGCTCTCCCAAAAACATCTCTTCTCAGGCAGAAATTAGTCACCAGGAAATACACAGACATGATTGTTTACCAGTAAGGACAGGACCCAAGACATACCCTCTGTATCTGCAGTGTATGACAATACTATTGCCTGAAGATGTCTTCGTAAATGCACTTAGCAGATCTATCAGATGGGATACTTCACACACTAACTCCTCAAGGCATTGTACAGAAGAATTAATCTGCTGTATGCGGAAAGAAAGATGCAGACAGCAACTACAAAAAGAAGGCACTTGCATACAATTCTTACAATTTTACGGCTTTTAACCACTCTCCATCATCTGA
>NW_010166803.1:0-2669 GCF_000695765.1 Mesitornis unicolor
GTGATTCTGTGATTCTGTGATTCTGTGCTGGAGTCACCTAGAGCCTCAGCCCCAGAGCTGGGCAGTGCTTGGCACAACATGGCCTGGGTGGTGTGGTGGGCTGGGCAGACAAGCAGAACCTCACCAGCAACATCAGTTATGGGAATAGGATCCCAGAAATAGCTCCAGTAATGTCTGGCAGGGGGTGTCCATCCTCCTGCTTCTCCTGGAGTGCTGTCAGTGCTGGGGCCAAGCCCAAAAGCCTTCAAACACTGCTGTGGGTACTGTCACAGCCAGACCAAGGGTGACGCTACAGTCATCAGAGGGACAGGAGATGCAGGCTGGCTGCTCTGTGAGGCTGCAGCATTGTGGATCTCTCCACCATGGAGGCAAGGACAGGACCCAGGTCCTGAGCTGGATGGAGGCTGGAAACCTCTTCAGATCCCTTGGATGGGCAGCACAAGGAGCAGACCCTCTCTCCTGCCATCATGCCTGCAATGGGTGCAGAGGGAACCAGCCAGCTCTGAGCACAGGACCTCTCCTGTGCCAAGCTCCAAATTCAGGCACTGAGGATGAGGAAGGCTGCATGGGAAGAATGCAGGAGCACTGCTGGGACAGATGGAGGCCAAGGCTGTTCCAGCTGAAGGCAGGGCTGCTGGCTGGAGCAGATGGACTTGGCCCATGGGGGCAGAGACAGCAGAGATGTGCAGCAAGGCAGGGATTAAGGGCATCGGGACACAGCAGATGGCAGAGCGGGAGGAGAGGCGGGCACAGGCACACAGTGCAGAGCAGAGATGGAGGATGGAGCAGATGGGCCAGTGCGACCTGCAGGTGCAGGGAGGTGTTCAGTGAGGCGGGAGGACCCAGCTCGGCTGCCTGGCCACAGGCTGGGAAGCAGACAGGGTCCCCTGGCATCATTGATGCGCGGCCTGAGGAGAGCAGCCCGGGGGACAACCAGAGAAATGAGCTGCAGGACAGGCAGGACGAGACACCTCTGGCAGGCGGAGGCAAAGGGAGTGGGACAGTCAGGATGGAGCAGAAGGGTTTGGGGAGAAGGACTTTGAAGTGTCCCGTTTGGGGGAGTGGGCATGCCCGTGTGTGTGTGCACAGGGGGGTGGGTGTGTACAGCCCCCCCAAGACCCACATCATCAGCTTCTGGGGACAAAGCACCAGGGCTCTGGCTCACCCTGACTGGGGAAAGATGCACACAGTAGAGACAAGCACCCATGGCAAACACCTGAAGACAAAGTACATCCCCCACCAGTGCCAAGACCTGCCATAAGCCCCCCCCTCCCCCAGTGCCCCCATTCAAAGGCCCCAGGCAGGCTCCTCTAACCTCCAACAGCCTGTGCAGGCAGGAGCTCCCTTGGTACAGCAGCAAGGTGCAAGCAGGCTTATTCACGTTCCGATGCCCCGTCTCTCCCTGCTCCCCTCAAGCAGTGAACCCTGACCTTACATCCCCAGAGCATCCCCCTTGCTCCCCCAGTATTTTCCACCTGCCCAGACACGAGCAGCTCTGCCCGACAAGAGGCTGCCAGGCTCAGAGCCTGTGTCGGGATCTGTGCCACTCCCCACTCCTCCGAAAGTGATTCATTTATCCATGCACACAGCCACACAACAGCAAAGGCGAGCCACTTTTCTTAGCTGGAGGGGAGGGAAATTGTGTGTGTGTGTGTGTGCGCACATGTGTGGAAATTTAGAATCACTGTCTATGCATAAATCCAGGATCTGCTTGCAAACACACAGCAAACTCCCTCTGTATGTAAGCTAGTAGCCAATATGGGCAGATCTATTAGCCACTACTAATGAACACTGCCCGTCTGTGACTACTTGGGTAAGGGTGGTTCTGGCTTTTTCTCCTTTTCAGAAACCGCTTTCCATCTCACCCACCTGTGGCTAGCGGTTTTATAGCTCCAGTCTGATGTTTTAAGAGTGAGCAGCTGGAAAATGTTACAGGTTTTGGAAAGCTCTCACTGGCACTGCCAGTATTGTTCGTCTCAAGTGTTACTTTATGCATTTCAGCTTGTTCATAACACCACATCCTCCTTCGAATTTTCAAAGAAGCCCAAAAGAAATGGTTCTAACAAACAAGCAGGGAGGGAAGCGAATACCTCCCTCCCATGTAACATGCATTTTGCAATTTAATAGAAAAAGTCTATAGTACATGTAAAGCCCACATTCCTCATCTGCCTGAGCTTTCCAGGTTACTTGAAAACTTACTTAAACTCCAGTAAGTCTGTGCTTTACAACCAAATGAGCAAATTCCCTTCAAACCAATCCGCATTCTCATGCGTAGGTCTGTGCACTGCCATCCTCCCCTCCCGTACATCACTGCCCCACAACCGTGTCATGCAGAACAGGTACACGCACCCACCCCATAAACACACACAGGCACCCCCAGCCCCAGCCCTGTTCACACGGACTGCAGCACACACGTGTCCCCTGCTCTCTTCTGGAAACACAGCCCCCAAAACTCTCTGTGCTAAGCAGCCCCCAAGTTTTGCTTTACATGGAAGGGGTGCACCGAGACACACGGACACCCCTGTCCTGCACATCAGCCCCAGGTCAGTGCCCGGCAGCTGGTGTGGGGCAAGGGATGCTCACGGCTGGCACCCAGGAACCGCTGCCCATCCAGGGGTGCCCGCAGCCAAGCCCTTGGGGATGGCACCCATGATCGGTACGGGGGGATG
>NW_010166804.1:0-41643 GCF_000695765.1 Mesitornis unicolor
AATAAAATAAAATAAAATAAAAATGATTCTGTGAAAATGCAAACAGCTCATAACAGAAGTGCAATTAAGTTCTACTTGCATGCAGCCTGCTTAGCATTTAATTAGGAACTGTCTTTTTTTGTGGGACAAAGGACACCATACCCAAAAACTGTCCTTTACCTAATTTCAACTGGTTTTAGCACTTCATAGGTATATGCTAATCTACTGATACAACTAATATCTAAAGCAAAAAAATAAATAAATCAGGAAAGCAGGAAGACTAAATGACAATGTTAGTAATAAAAGCAGTATACGCTTGTAATCAGAAGAACCACCAAATGCCACCAAAATTCTTTGGCTTAGTATATACATTAAGGTATGCTAAACAGAATACACTTTTTAATGCATTTCAAAGTATTAGCACTACATCTGTACAGTTACACAATAAAGAATGGATCTTACAGATGAGGATTTTCTTGATTTAAAGATGGAAGGACTGGAAACGATCTGTTCTTGAAGAGTATAATAATCATTGGGACTTTCAAAAGGATTCAGGATTGTGACTCGTCCTGGAGTTTCTGGTGTTATCTGCATTTTAGTTTCTTTTGTATCACTCATAGCACTAAGCTATACCTTGAAAAGAGAGAAGGAGAGGAAAAATGAAGGAAAAGAAAGTAATTTTTACTTTTTAGGGTAATCCTGAAGGTTTTGGGAAGAAATGATCAACCATTTTTAAGGAGCCAAAAGCATCTAAAAGACTAACAAAGTTAATTTAAAGCTTGGATTTAGTAACATATGAAACTAGTAAGTACGGCAGATATGAAGAACTAAAAATAATCAGAACCGACGAAAAAAATACAAGAAAGAGCACTGAAAAGACATTTTTAAAAAACCCAAACACCCCCTACCCCTCCCAAAAAACCCCAAAACCCTGAAAACAAATAAACAAAAACCCCACTACCAACCGAAACACCAGAAGAAATAAAAAAGACATGAAGCCAAATACACCGCTGGCGGGCAACACGCATACTAAACGCTAGCACTCAAGGTCTTCAGACATAAAGAGGCAACACTGGAACATGGGCATCAAAGGGACGAGGCTTCCCGGGTGCCCCTCAGTGCCAGCCAGCCCTGCCTTACCCACAACTTAAACGACAAGCACAGCAGGAAACGGAGAGCCACGGCGGCGAGAAGGGGCTGCCGGCCAGCCTGCACCGCACAGCCCCAGAAGCTTCTGGGGCTTCTGACTGCAGGCAGCTAACGCCGGGCGGCGGGAAGCAGCCGCGCCAGAGACACACGGCGTTTCCCTTACGGCCGGCAGACGACAACACCCTCAGAAAGGCGTTCGCCCCTTTGCTTGGGCGCTGAAACCTCCTTCCCCTCTACCCCACAACGAGCCAAGGCTAGCCTCCGAGGGGCTGCGGGAGGCGCCACCGCTCTCTCCCGCAACGAATGGGGGAAGAACGGCCAGCAGCTCCCTCACCTAAGACGGCAAAAGGAATAGGAGTTACAGGGAGATATCCCCCCTCAGCCCCCCTGAAAGCGACCCCCTCAGCTACCGGCGCCGCTACCAGGACGCTGCTGCGCCCGCTCATGCTCTCCCCAGATCACAGCGCCCGCCTCCGCCGCGCCGGGCGGCTCTTTAATTAGCCCCGCCCTTTCCCGGGCTCTGCCCAATCACGACGCGTAGTCTCCGCTGCCAAGCCAATGGCAGGGTCCTCCTCGCTCTCGCACGGACCAATCGCCGGGGGAGCCGCTACACAAATTCGAAAGAAATCCTGTCCTCTGCCTTCCTGCTGTTCAGCGGACGGGTTCCGTTTGAGGTGTCACGTGGGGCGAGCGGGGGCGGGAGGATTTGAATGGCAGTAGTGAAGGGAGGGGCCTATAGCAAAGGGAAGGGGGGACGGGACGGGACATGCCGGTCTCCTTCCGGGTGGGAGGTCAAAGCGGCGCGGGGTCGCCATGGCGAGTAATGCCGCCAACCTCAACGCCGTGCGGGAGACGATGGACGGTGCGTGGGCGAGGTGGGAGGGGTTCTGTGTTGGAGGTGGCAGCTCTGGGTCGGCTTTTTTTCTTCCCGATGGGGTCTTAGCCTAGGCTGCCTGCCCTCCCCCCTCTCGGTGGGCTGCGGGGCCTGGAACCGGCTCTTAATTAACTCTTAATTAACTTCTAATTAATACAAGCGCCTCTCCTGCGAAGGAGGAGACAGTGGTTTGAGGATTTAGCGCGTAGCGGTTTCTTTTTGCTTTATGTAGCTCATAATGTCTGGAACGTTTAAAATATGCATGTTGTGCTGGTGACTTTTATTGGGATTTTGATTTTTTTTAACTACCCGTTAAGCATTTAATTTAGAATAACGTTATTTTTAATATTTAGAATTATATACATATATTCTGTATGTACGTATATATGTACACATTTGCGATTCTTTCCTATTATTTGAAATGGTTACTGCAGATTTATGTTATCTGGCTCTATGCATCTTGGAATTAAACTAGAGAGAAGGAAGGGTATGACAGGGAGGGGTAGGACCAACCTTGTGGTGCTGTATGTGGCAGCACCTGAGCCGATCTGCACCTCAAGGTCTTGTTCCTGTGGGCTGCTCGTGTCAGAAAACCGAAATAAATTACTACAAACAAATAAAAACCCACAAAAAAACAAACTCAAAAAACACAGTGAAAAACTCTTTGAGAAGGGTAGTCAGTGTTGCAAAATTAGAATAGTTTCTGATACAAAAAAAATGGTGTTCTTGTGGGATGAGCAGTGTGGGAGAAGTGGCACTGGGAGAAGTGGGAAAGATTTCTGAGATTTATAAGCCATGAAAAATATGAGCAGGATAAAAATAAAGATCAGGTGTTCACTTGCAGCCTGACTGAGGAATCCAAGCTGGCAGTTCAGGAGGTGTTTCTTAGCAATGTGTGGTGTGAAACTCTGGAAGACCATGGAATGACTATGCCAAAACCCCACATGGATTTCAGGCAGAGTGGAAAAGAATCCCCTTAGGGTTGTTAAATATTTTCTGGAAATGCCCTAATGAGGGACTAGAGGTTCGGGGGGGTATTGCTTTGCGTTTGTTATTTCCTCATGATCTTCCCTTGTCTCATAGTTAGGGCTACTGTTCCATAAGGATTCCTTAGCAAAGACATTCATGAGGTCAACTCGTGTAAGAATCAGCATTTGAGACACTGAATCTGCCCGCTCTGACCTGTTGCTTGAGGCAAGGCAGGACTGGCAGATTTATTACAGCTGCACTAATGCTTTAAGACCATTTAAGACCATTCTGTGCTGATGGAGACAGATTTGTTTTGACTTCTTGTAAATGTACTTGATACCTCCCCTCTCTCCACTTTTGCAGGAATGTTTTAGATAGGAGGGAAGATTTTTGGATTTAAAGACAAACTAAAGATTACTAGAACTTCTATAGAAAGTGTACTAGCCTTAAGATTTAGGAGCCCAGGCTTCCCATGTAACAACGTGTGTATTTTATTTAGGATAGACATTAATAATTTAATCTCTTCCTGAGGTCAGGTGTTTTTAGAAGAAACAAAATTTTGATTAACTTAAAAATACTCTTGATTTTTAAAGATTTACTTAAACAGAGTCTTTGAAATACCCTCATTTTTTAACTTTTGCTGCTCTCAATAAATAATTTTGGGTTTTTACTCTTCAAAATAATTTTAATCTTTTGAGATTTCCATTATAAGAATATTTATTGAAAGTGCTTTGATGAAGTAACTGAAAATGTAAAAGTGTCCATGTAATTAAATTTTGCTTGATGAAGGCCCATTGTAATGAGTAGGAAAAAGATATTTGCAGGATATTTTTTTTGACCTTCTAAAATAGAATATGAAATCTGTGTTGTCTTAACTTACTGCTTAAGAAATAGGCACCTCCTGGAAGTAAATGGGTTGGTATTAAAGCTTTTTCATATCTTTAGTAGTTTAGAAAAGTAAAATGCTTAATCTGGAATGTCAGATACAAATATTTAGCAGCTATTCTCTGCTGAATTGTTGTTAAGAGCTTAGCTTTTTTTGTGGAGAAACTGCTACATCTCTCTACCAAAGATGCTGCCTCTACACCAAGAGATATTCTCTATTAGAGACTAGTGACTGCAGCTCTTGCTGACATAGGAAATTGGAACTTATCTTTAGTTGGATTTACTGCTTTGTCTTTAAATATGTCACATGCTTATTAAATTTTATAAACTTGAAATGGTTAAAGAAAGCAAGAATTGCTTATTCCTGGGCAGTTGTCACTCTGCCTTAGCTGTAGCTTGCTTTCTGTAGCTGTTCAGTTTCAATGGGACTTTACTGCAAGTGCATCAACCTGTGGACAGGGTGTTGCCTGTGCACTGCATTTGGGACAGTTTGCTTTTAAGACAGTGGGGACAGAAAGCCTTGTGGAGGAGAGGAAAGCTCCCCTTGTGCCTTGTAGCTAGGCCTTTGGTCTGACAAACTGCTTTCACGTCTCAAACTTGTGCATGTTGTTAGTCCAGCCTGTCTGGCGGGTGGGCTTCAAGAGTATTACTGCTCTTAGAGGGGGTTTTTTGCAGCATCTGACATTTCTCTGTGACTTCAGTGGAATTGACTGGATGCATTAGGCCTTTAATGTCATGACTTGGGTAAGTGTGACTCTGAGGGTGTGCTCCGGCATGTCTTTATACTGCAGTAGTATACTTTCATAACTGTCAGGTGGACAGTAGTCACTTGCCATGCTGGTTTTACACGGTAAGAAAGATGTTCTACTTCTCTTTTCTCATATCTTGGGAGAGGTTTGATTGCAGAAACAATGTGAATAACATCTGTACCAAATCAATCTGTATTGCTAGGGGCTTAGCCTCAGAATGCAGATTTCTGTAGCAACCAGAAATAAAATATCAGTACGTTGTTCTGTTACATGTAGAACAAAAAAAAGGGGCCTAGCAGGGAAGGTTTGGAGTCAGGTATGTTTGTTTCAGCACAAAGTTCCCTGGAATTTCATTCTACAAAATGTTTAACACGCTCTACTGTAGAGGTTAAATGTTGATGAATAATATTTTTTATCACTGAAATGTCATAATCTGTAAACACTAAAGTGCTTTCATTTTTACTGTTGCAGTTCTGTTTGAGATTTCAAGAATATTAAACACTGGCCTGGATATGGAGACATTATCTATCTGTGTGCGTCTTTGTGAACAGGGGATAAATCCAGAAGCATTATCATCTGTTATTAAAGAACTGCGTAAGGCCACAGAAGCTCTAAAGGTAATGCTTTTGCTTAAAAAGCTTATAAATTTGTTATTAAGAGTCAGATCTATGTTCAACTTGCTATACTTCAGTTTGTAAATTGTACTTTAGGATGCAACTCATTTTTAAATCAAGGAAATGAACTGTTCCATAGAAAAGGCAATGAATACAACTGAATGGAACATGAAGTAAGAAATGGTACAAAAATATTTTAATAAACAATTAGATTAATTCTGTTGAAAAAAACCAACCAAATTATTCTGGGCATTTGTTAGCCACCGTTGACCCCCTTATCTGCATCATATCACAACTAGCTTGCTACTTTCTCTTTTAACCCATATTACCTCATTTCTGCAACCTCAGGCCTAATCGTGTGCAGTGGTACTTATGAACAGGTCCATGCAGCTTGCTCCTGCAGTTTTCACATGTTGCTTTTACCACATTAACCTGTGTTTTGACTCTTTCCAAAGACAAACAGGAGGGGATTTCATCATACTTATATGTAGGGCTTTTCATAATTTAGCATTTACCTGTTTAGCTAGTAGAGAAGGCAACTATGGTTTAAAATAAATCTTCACTTGCCTTTTAAAGGATTTTCATTCTTTACTGCCTACCTAATCACTGTGATTTGTTTTCCGCTGTATCTTGTATTTGTGGTTTGTTGGGGTTTTTTTCTGGAGAGGTGGGTACCTATATCTAGACTGCCTATCTCTGTTACGGGAGACTGCATTCTGATTCTTTGAAAACTTGACTTACAGACTTTGTCTAGGTGGATGCTAGTCAGGGCTGGTCTTTACCAGTTTTCAAAACTATTTTACTCTATTTTTAACTTAACATTTTTCTATACTCACAGATTTTATATTTGTGTAAATGTTTGTGTGCATACACATATATTTAACTATATGTATTTAAGTAATTGAGGGCTGTTTTATTTCTTCCTTTGCTTTTACTGGTTTATCATTCCCATTGCTATCCTTTACCTTCTTGTCCTATAACTGGCTTAAAATTTACCAATGTCAGTCTCCAACAACTGTCCCTAGTTGGATGGGTTGAGTTACTCGGTAATAAAAATGCTTACTGATGACCATGATCAAGTAATTTGCAGTGTGATTTATGCAGTTATGATTAGTGTCACTCTTCTAAGTTTTGTGTCAATAACTTATCTGTATGAGTGAAAGTAATAATTACTATAAATTGTATAAAGAAGTAAACTCCAAAGGAAAAAAAGAATTCATGCATTTGAGCACTTCTTGGAAGCATTAGGGTAAAAGGTACAGGAAATCCTGCACCTGGGAAGCTGCAATCCTCGTTACCAATACACGCTAGGAGATGATGTGCTGGAAAGCAGCCCTGAGGAAAAGGACTTGAGGGTCCTGGTGGATGAGAAGCTGAACATGAGCCACCAATGTGCATCTGCACCCAGAAGGCGAACTGCATCCTGGGCCGCATCACAAGAAGTGTGGCCAGCAGATCTAGGGAGGTGATTCTGCCCCTTTACTCTGCTCTGGTGAGACTCCACCTGGAGTACTGCGTCCAGCTTTGTGTCCAGCACAAAAAGGACATTGAAGTGCTGGAGCAGGTCCAGAGGAGGGCCACAAAGATGACCAAAGGGCTGGAGCACCTCTCCTACAAAGATAGGCTGAGAGAGTTGGGGTTGTTCTGCCTGGAGAAGAGAAGGCTTCGGTGGGACCTTACAGCGACCTTCCAATACCTGAAAGGTGCCTAAGAAAGCTGGGGAAGAGCTGTTCACTAGGATGTGTAGTGATAGGATGAGGGGTAATGGTTTTAAACTAGATAAGGGTAGATTTAGTTTGGATATTAGGAAAACGTTATTCAATACAAGAGTGATAGATCACCGGAACAGGTTGCCCGGAGAGGTGGTGGAGGCCCCGTCCCTGGAGATATTCAAGGTCAGGCTTGATGGGGCTCTGAGCAACCTGATCTGGTAACATTGTCCCTGCTCACTGCAAGGGGGTTGGACTGGATGAGCTTTAAAGGTCCCTTCCAACTTAATACATTCTGATTCTATATGCAGTTTAGCACAAGCAAACAGTAATGGGTATATTAATAAAGGCTAATGGCAGTTGACAGCATTATTTTAAAAAAAAAATAGAACTATACATTAGAGAAGAACAGTACACACTTTATAATTTTTAGAAGTAGCTTATTTTTAGGCTTTTAAGTTCTCTAGGTAAATTAAAATAGTTACAAGAAAAGATTAAATTTGTGGTGTCTGTTTTCATGACTTGCAGTAAATGTTTTTTCTTTTTCTAGGCTGCTGAAAATATGACAGGCTGACATGGGAAAAGATTTCTGCATGAGAAGAATGCCAAGTTAAAGTTAACAGAGGCCACTATTCAGAAAAAAAGTGTAATAAGTGTGTGTGCGCGAAGGCTTCGGAATATTTCTGTAATCTTGAAAAATATAATGTATATAATACCTTTGGAAAGTTTTTTTAAAAGATATGTTCACCAGTAATCTAATTACTTGGTGGTTTTGTGAGCTATTTGTGAATATATTGCAATTGCTCCTCTTTGGCATCCAGTATTTTTTTAAGCTATGTCAGATACTGCACACTTGCTGAACTTACTAGTGTGTAGCAACAGATATTGTTATGAGTATAGCTTGTTAATGCATCCTTGAAGTGGTAATATATGCTAGTTTTTATCTCTTGCCTTGAAAAACTACATGTACAATTTTAGTTTTGCTTTATGGACCAGATAGGAATGAAGCCCATGCTGACTTTATTTTAATTAGAGTAAGGGTAGTGACTGAGACCTCAACTCTGACAGTAGGAAATAAAACACTTTTGATAATGTACATAATGAATTATCTTGTTGATTCAAATTGCTAGAAAAAGTGTTTTTAACTTCTACAACGAAGGAACTTGTTATCCATGCAGAAATATATGTAAATTTAAATTCTAGATATTAAGGAATATTTTTTCAGAGTTCAGATGCCAAGTTTGCTGCATTTGTTCTGACTAATAGACCTAAAAATATTAAGGCTATATTGTTTCTTCCTAGCCAAAGCATATATGAGAAGCATTGGAATTTTTTTACGGGAATCAATGAGTCTTAAAAAGTCGTTTGGTGTAGGAATGTCTTCTTATTCAGCACTAGGAGTCTTCACTGATGCCAGAACAAGTGTTTATGGTATATACAGTAAACTATCATGTTACTTTCCAGTAAATATCCTTGCATCCAGGAATTCTGCTTCATAAGAAAATAGTTTCTTGTGTATTCTTCATCTGCTGCTGTTCAAGCTTTTTCAGTTCTTTGTTAGCATGGTTTCAAGGTGTAGTGTTAATGAGACCCAATGTAACCTCCAAGGTTAATAGGATGGAGCATATTTGGAAGTGAACCTGGAGTCATAGTTAAGCCAAACTTTGTATTTGTGTGGAGAAAAAAAAGTTTTTTCTACTTTAAAAGTTTACATTGTGTGCACTTTAGATCAGAGCTCTACAAAAAGCCATTAAGGAGGCTAAATACTATATACCGCTGGCAGAGAGAATAGTAAAATGTATTACACTGAATCACTTGCCATTATTTCCAATTAGCCTGGCAAAAAAAAAATCATTCCAGGAGGATGCTGCGAAAACTTCTGGATAACCAAGTTGGGGGACTTCATTTTGCTTACTCATGAACACATTAAATCTTTTGAAAATTACTGTTGTAACTTCAGATTTGTGACTTTTGCATACAGGGAATAATGTTTTTTGAAAGCATTAAAGCATCACTAGTATGAAAAGATATTGACAATGAAATTGATTTTAGGAAATCTGAAAGAGTCAGCAAAACATCATGAAAACACCAGGTCAGATAAACATGAGTTGGGAAGTAGCTTTTTTACTTACTTTTATCCAGATTCAGTGCTGCATCTCAAAAATGAGAAAAGACTGAGGAGCATTTTTGCTGTTTTCAGGAGTCACATCTAAATCTGTGAGGTCTGACTTGTGAAACTTAAACTCTGAAAGTTTTCCATAAATGTAGCAAATGTGCCCTAAATTATCATGAAATCCTATTGGAGTGCATGTTTCTGCTGGTGCTTTTTCTTTTCCTCCATTGCCAGTTCTTTGGGCAATATGGGAATTCTGATGACTTTGCTTGAATGTCACTGTGTTGATTACTTTCCATTTATGTATTTCCAGAGGTTTTTTTTTATCCTAATAGTTTGATTTCAGTTGTGGTTCTATGTTCTTGAAATGCTTAAAACCAGCTTGCAAATGCAATATGCAATTATATATAATTCTTGATCTGTCCAGTAAGTTGCATCTACCATTTTACTATCGATAAAGTTATTGCTTTTATGCACATAGACGTTTGCTGATAAACCACTTGTCATGCAGAATTATAGAAGCAGGCCATGTTTTTGATGTTCAAAGCCCCAATTTGATGTATCTAAAAACTAAAAATACATAATTTTCATTATTACATGAAACTAAAAGGTCACATTCACTATACTTAATAGTTCATATTTACAAAATGAAATGCAAACCTTAAGGTTTAGCATATTAGGACTGAAAGCAGGGAGGACGTGATGGTTCTTAAAACTGCCCTATCTGTGGTTATCTAGAAAGTCTATATACTTTACCTCAGCATACTTGGCAAATTTTCTTTCAAAATGCCCCATGGAGCAAATGTGCTTAGGAATTGGTATAACAGCACTCCTGCCTGCTTACCATCCAGAACAAATACAGGGAATATTGTTTTCTTCCTCCTGGTAAGAAAAAAAGAATCCCTCCAGTAGGGAGGGAAACTGGATATGTTTCTTTGCCATAAAATAAGTCTATCACTTTATTAATATCTCTAATACGTGAACGTAAGTGCTCAGACCTAGCATTGAGGGCTGAGAAGCCTTGGCTGCATTTGTAGCATGCACCACCTTCTACTATGTTTAACTGTAAGAATCTAAGGAAGCAGTATGTGCTTCTCCTCCGTGCTTGCTACTTGCATACTCTTGGAACTCTTGAAAACTCAAACGTAGGAATAGCTATACAGGTCCTGACCAGAGGTTTTTCTAACACAATAGCCTCTTTTGCAGTCAAAAGCAGATGCTTGAGGAAAGAACAATGCAGGCATGTTTGGTTACTTTCCTTCTGCATTCTTGCAGTTTCCAAGTGTCTTCTATTCCAGGCTTTCCTGAACATCATCTGGTTTGTCTATTTAGTAATCCGCAAAGCTTCCTTTTCCAGTACTTGTCCAGTTTCCCTTGGACTATATACGCTTCCTGAATAGCAGCAGCCTTTAGCAATTCATGTCTGTTGCATGAAGAGTTGCTACTTCTCGTTTATTTTGAACCTGTTTTTTTCCTAGCTTAATGTTCCCTGCACAGTAGACCTTTACTGATCATAGTAGTGCCAGTCATGATTCTGCAAATGTATGACATATTCACCTTTAAATTTCCTCTTTACTAGACTGAATTGTGTTAGTTAACTTATCCCTTGGCTGACTAAAGGCATAGAATAGCTTTGGTATTTATTGTCCCCTTTAGGCTCCTTTATTGACCCTTTTCTGGGTCTTGTACATTATTTTCTGAGAAAAGAATCAAAACTGCAGGCAGCATTAGTCATGTAGTTAAGCATTGGCCTGTTAGTTTACTCTCTTGTTCTTTATTCCTTTCCTAGTAATTTCTAATACTTGACTTTAAATTTCAACTGAGCACTGAGCTGGTTTTATGTCATTATCGTAACTGCAGGATCTCGCTCTTGAGTGGTAATAATAAGCTCAGAGGCTACCGTTTCATACATGAAACTACAGTGGTTTACCTCCATGTATCTGTACTGAATTGCATCTGCCATTTTCTTTCTGAATCAGTCTTAGATGTCTTTCTGCATTTCTTCACAGCTTGCCAGTAATCTTACTGCCCTCGCTAAATTGATCGTTGGCAAACTTTGTTGCTTTGTCCCTTTTTTGAGGTTAATTATGAATAGGTCAAACAGCACATGACCTAGCAATCATTAATCCAGTCCTGCAGAGCATAACTTTCAGGACCACTGACATTTGTAATTATATAATTACATTTTAGAAATATAAACTTAAGCAACAGAATAACTTTACAGGAGATTGTAGAGTACTAGAACAAAAAGACAGACATGTGAACCTTAAGCCTCTATGTTAACATCAGGGAGTTTTGGTTAACCAAAAAGTCTGTTAATGAAAAATAAATTAAAAAATTATAATTAGGCCCAGACACTTAACCTAATAGAACTGTCTCTGTGAGAAGTGTATGTATTTTTGTCAGCTAATGTTCTTTTCCCACCTGGTGGTCTCCAGCTAAGCAAATACTGGTTCAGTACTTGCTTTATTGAGTCAATCATCTAATTTCCTCTGAGCTGAACTTCAGTGTTGTTGTGGGCACTCTTTACTTCAGGGACTGCTCCCAGCGGGCTGTACCAGCCTGAGTCCTTCCATTCTTCCCCAACACTTTTCACTTTCAAACATTCCCATCTACTTTTACATGCTTATAGTTTCATGCTATAGAACCCTGCAGCCCTCATTATGTGAGTATACTTTGAGTTAAAAGACAAAGCACAAAAAATGCTGATAGCCTAAGAATCAGCAGTGACCCATGACAAAATGCTGTGTGGTGTCTGTAGACAACTTGCTTTAAAGACAGCTAACACTGAACAGAGGGGCTTTACATTACTGTGCACAATCTGAGCTAAGTCCTTTGGCATGCCTTTAGTAGTGGAGATTCAAATCTTTGAATCACAAATACTACTTTTAATTAAAATTTGGAAAGCAGAATTCCAAAGAATGAAAAGTGTGCCAAAGTAATTCCAACCTTTAAAAGAGCGGGGGTGGTAGCAGAATTGAGGACCAGCCACCCAGCATCAGCACTAGCAAACAGTGAACTGGTGAACTCGGGATTTTATCAGCAAAGAATGAAAGACTGAATTCCTTTTAAACATTGTTTGGTGGAAATGTGAGTGGGCTATGTTTTTAATTATTATTTATGGGTTTACATGTGAGATGTTGATGTAGTATGCTTCAATTTATGCAGGATAATTTTCACTTAAAATCCAACATTGGCATCATTTAGTAGAAGCACAGATGTACTCTGTTGTTACCTGTTTTGCTGTCTTGTTACCTTGGGAGTGAAGTTTTGGAAAAAAAAACCAAAAAAACAAAAAAAAAACAAACAAAACAAACATTAAAAATATAGAAATCAAGATCTCAGTTCTTGAAAAATAATACATCGAGAAGGATTTTTGAAGCACTATAAACAGTTCCTTCACTGTGAGCGTTTGGTGAAGTTGTAGGAAGAGTTCCTGTTAGAAACAGAAAATAGGTTTATCAAGTAGAAATAGCAAAGTAAAACCATAGTACTGTCTGATTACCGCTTTCAGGCCCATTGTTTATAGTTTGAGAAAGTTGCAGAGACACAAGGATACTTTAAATGAAAGCCACAAAGCAGTTTCAGGAGCAGAGAACAAACCTGATAAGGTCTGAAAGAGCTCAGGAGTGTGCAGGTTCTCAGAGAGAAGCTGAGAAGAGATATGATGACCATGGGTATGCCCTTGAACATAGAAGGTAGTTTTGTGGCTACATCTTTTTAACCTCCCAGAGAAAACATACCAGATGCAGGAGCTGATACTCGGCAAATCATACCTTAAAAATAAGGCACAACTTCCCGGAATTGAAGTTAAGTAAACTTTGATATGACACAGTGGGGAAATGGCAAGCTGGCTACTGCTTGATGTTGTCGAAATTCAGAATACTTCAAAAAGACGTGGTTTAATCCAGTTTCTGGAGAAAAGTCTATGGTTTCTCTCTGCAGGGTGTCAAGTGTGCTGGTTGTAGGAATTCCTTCTGACTGCAGCGTCCACAAAGGGCAGTATAAAACAGCTCTAAGTAAAAATACTGTGAAGAAAATTAGCAATTTTTAGGATGGATATCAGTGATGTTTCTGTCAGTAAGATAAATGGAGGTCTGGTTTCTGAGACATTTAAATGTTACCTAATAAAAAAAACCCAAACACCACAACTATTAATTATCTGAACTGGCAATCTGGAATATATTGAGTCTGAGCACTTTCATTATCTCTTTATAAATATTCTTATTTTCTCACCTCTGATTCTTACATGTAAGGAGAGACCAGCTCATGAAAATGGATCTCTGAAAGAGCTCAATGGTGTCATTACTTGGGCTAGTGGGAGTTTAATGCTCCAATGTAACTTTCAGTGAAGGAGATGGAAAGTGCAGAAGAGGAGAAGGCGGCACTTGGCCATGCTGTAGTTCCCCAGGGAGCAGCTGGGAGGACCCCTGAGCAGGGAAGGAGGCCACTGGAGGCTGAAAGCCATCGCAACTTGATTTTATTTGATTATTTTATCTGTGCACCAGATTTAAAATGAGTATATCTGAAGATAGTGACAGGTATTCCTATTTAATGGGCAGGAGATACAGGAAAGAGGGACTAGGGTTAATTGCTCAAATCCCCATCCACAGGATTATCCCCTCCCTTTAACAGCAGACTTTTTTGAATCAGGTGGGATTGTTTAATAACCACTCAGCATTGCTAAAGCAGTGCCAGGGTATTGCACAGGCTAGAGGCTCCCTGAGGGGTGGCAGGGGCCTCCTGAGGTCCTTTGGGGCAGGGCCTGGAAGCCTGGGCCTATCCCATCACTCCAGCCAGGGCCAGTGTGGTGAACTGGGGTCAGATGTAGGCCTGGGGTGGTCACACTAAAACATTTTTGACTGTTCCAGTGGTGTTGAAGCTGGCAGTGGTGAGATAAGGCCACTGACCCCCTTTGCCATCACTGCTCGTTGGTGCAGGTTGTGAGGATGCTACCTGAAAGAGCCAACTCATCAGGTATCTCTCCATCCTGCTTCCCCAGGCTCCCAGAAAAGCTCGTCATGACATTTTTCCCCCCATCTTCTCAGAAAGCTGGTTGGTATACCCCCTGGCCCTGTTCCCAAGCTGTTTTATAGGGGCAGATAATTGTGAATGGGAGAAATCATAATTTTGTGAGGGGACAGCTAGTCAAGGACAGACAAACAGTCTCATTCTTGTGACCAGTGAACTAAGTGTTGAACTCAAAGTATCGTGAGCAGCAGATGGTTATTTACTATTTGTGATTTACGACTGTCAGAAACCTGGGATGTTACATTAGTATGGACCTTACGATTAAAGCTCAAGATTTTGAGACATAAATGCTGCAAGAACAATCTTAAGGAAAAATATTAATCACTTGCAAATAGAGTACTCTGGCATAAATAAGATTTAATAAGGGATTCAAAGGAGAATCATACACTGGTCTTACACATTTTGAAGTAAAGATACAAACAAAAATATCTGGACAAATATTTCCTATGACATGTAAAAAGTCTCACTCTTAGGGAGAATTCAGGATGGAGTCTGAATTGTATAGGATATTGCATATATAGGGATACAGGCTGAAGTAAAACTCAGGCTCTTTTCAGATCAAGCACTTTTCTAATTCAGAAATGAATGTTTAACTTCATAATTCAGGTGAAACTAATCTCAGACATAGAAACAACTCAGGAGGGTACATGCACACCTATTTATTCCTACATGCTGTGACAATTGCACTCACACTGAAGACAGAAAAAATCTCTATGGCACATACACAGACTGATAATCTGGCCTATATTTTTAGCATGGTATCTTGGGCTATGCATTTCACTGTTATGAATGACATCAGTAATAAAGCTGCCAGGCTCTGTCAATCTGTGGCTGGCTGGCTGCTCTGGTTAGATGACTTTGCAGCAGCTGTTCCATTTTTCGATGTATTGGGCCAAATTCAGCATTGGCTTGCACCCTGTGAAGTTTTATTTGATATTGGTGAAACAGCAGTACAGGAGGTGAACCAACAGTGGATGCGGGCATTGTTCGTCTTAACTGTGACATAAGGACATGATTTAGTTTGGACAGGTCATTTAGCTTTCCCGTGGGAGGGCCTTCTGTTTAAAATAGATTGTTTTGCCTCACCAAAATATTAAAAAATAACAATCAAAATGAAAATTACTTTACTGAAGCTCCAAAGATTTTCAGTCAGTAGAGTGTTATAATTTGTCGTTCTACGTCTTGTGCTCCCGTTTCTCTTCTGTGAGCTGGGTTTTCTGCCAACTACAGCTGCCACAATTCACCATTTTTCTCTCTCTTCTTCCCTCAGTTTTAATTCCCTCATTAGAGGAGGTCAGGTTTCAATGTTTTCCAATTTTTCTGCAGTAATTTCTACAATATTTCCCCAAGATAACCAGGCACTACTCAATTAAGAATTTTCTTGACAACTCATGTTTCTCCTGGAAACAGTTTTGATGGCATTATTTCAATTGGTCCTAATATGCACAACTATCAGAGAGACTGGAGTTGCACAATATTCTGCATGGCCAAATCATGACTCTGTGTCCTGGTGCAGAAATTTCTGTGTTTATGTATCCCTAAAATGCCTTTAGAGTGTTACAGTGTGCAGTGTAGGTATCCAATGGTTTAGCATGAGTATGCCAATCTTGTGTGTGGAGAGATAGCACTTATATATTAGGGATGTCCTTCATTCTTCTAAAATACAACTTTTATTTGCTTTTTGTTATTATTTTCTCATGCTGTGTCACATTTCACATTTGGCAGCTATTTATAGGTGTGTTTATAGGTTTGGCAAAAAAATCTGTAAGAAAAAATCTCAGGTGGAAGAAAAAACAAAACTTTGCCTTATTTTCAACATATTCATCTTTTTCTATCCCAGCTTCTGTGATAATCAGCTGACACAACCTGATTTGTGTTTTAGACCTTTGTATCCACAAAGGATATTTTGTCTTTGCAGCAATTGAAGTTTGTTGTTTAAGAATTTTAGGAGGATGGTCGCATTATACTTCATATTTTTCGTGCTTACTTTTGTAATTATTTTTTTAAGAACTTCCAATATTTGTAAAACACAAAACAGGAGGATAAATATTGCTGAAACCTGCTGCATATTCCACTAGATGGCAGACGAACATTTGCAACCACTGCTGCAGCCTCGTAAAATACCACTCTCTTCGTTTTGCATGGATTCTAATAAATAGTATTTTAGGATCAATTTCCAGTTTAATGAAGGACTGGTGCAATTTAACCTTTTGATTTATTTTTGAAAACATTTTAAAACTAGAAGGAAGAATAAAAAAGCCTGCTATTGATTGCATTACTTTGGCTTACTGGAGAGAGAACTGAAGTTTAAGCACGTAACATTTTGTATTTTATGCATTTAACTTTTACTCAAACGGATTATTTGGTTAAATATTTGGTAAAATAGCCACAACAGATAGAGTTTTCAGCAGAGCAAATCTGTAGTGACATCTTTTTCCTTCCATTCAGAATGGTAAAATTTACACAAACTGTCTTAGAAACTGCACCAAAGGAGATTCTGCAACCCTCTGTGGTTCATAACCACTTCAGCTTTTCCCTTTTGGTGTTTATGTACTTTCTGGAAGTTAGTCAGCAATCTACAAAGTTTAGGACAAGAAGGCACAATTATAAGAGTAGCACACAGATGAATTATATATAGGAATATATGTCTCCCTGGAGAGGCTATACCAATGGATGTACCAAAACCATAGTAGCATCACAGTTTAAAATAAATGCCAAATAAATAGCTGTATTTATTAGATGTGGTAGATCAAGTAAGAATCTAGATGAGTCCTACCATTTCCAGTAGTGAAAAAAAGAAAGTAGAGGCAGGATTTCTCCCACCTGACCTCTGCCCAGGAGCTCATTTCTGTCCACCAAATATGTTTCTGGATCTGTTGCTTGTCTGTGGTCTCCAAAATGAGAGGAGAATGGAAGAAGAATGGAGATTTCCTAAAGTAGGCTATTTAAGGGGGTGGGAAAGAAGTCCCATGTTAATCTTCAGCTTCTTGCCATAGGTGATAATCTATCAGGGACCAACTGTAGGTCCCAGCATAATCAGGTTAGGTTATCAAGGGTTAGTAAGTGAAAATAGAGCTGTCCCCATCCCTGTCCTTATCCTCCCTGCAGTTCACCTACTAAGCCTTTCCCCAAACATGTAATAGCATTGTAATAGTATACTTTATGGTGGCAGTATTTTAGTGAAAAACATAGATGATTTCAACTATCCTTAAACCTCTGTTTTTCACTGCAGTCAGAGGGGTGAGGCAAGCTCTTGGTGGAGAGGAGCAAATTGGAGCACTGAAGTTATTCTTTGTCTCTGAATTGCTCTCAAAAGGAAACTATTGACTGAAAAGGTAACCCAAGGAGAGTAGTATCCTGAGGCTAAGATCAGTCTCTGCAAATATTCCCATTAGATCATCTACTCTGACTTCCTGTATTTCACAAGCCTTTGAATTTCACCCAACAGCCTCTCCATTGAGTTCTATAACTTGTGTTTAGATAAAGCATATCCAAAAAGGCATTTATTCTTTAGTTGAAGACATTAATAGAGATAGTGTATCCACTGCTTCCTTTGTTGGTTTGTTCTATAGTTAATCATCTCCACTATTAAACTTTCTGTGTCTTATTTCTTGTTTTACTTATCTAGATCCCATACACAGCTGCTTGTTATGCTTTTTACTTCTTAGCTAAAGAACCCTTTAGTCTGTGGGATTTTCTCCTGAGGGAGCTATTATAGTCAAGTCACCACTCTATCTTCTTTTTGATAAGCTGAAAGGATTTTCCTTTCTGTAAAGCATTTTTCTTCGTCTCTCCAGTGCTCTTTCTGGTTTTTTCTGCAGCCAGTGGTTTTTTGCCTTCCCTTCTGTCTGATAGCAATCTCACCTGTGCTGTGTGTGGAGATAACGTCTGTCTACTCTATGCACTGTTTTGCTCCAGTATCACACTCACAGTTCCCTTTGAATTAGGCTTTCTCAGCAATCCCTTACGTCTTCCACTTTTCAAGTATGGCCCAACTTGTTCCCAGTCATTTAGCTTCTCATATGTCTGTGTTAAAATGGATTTCATTTTAATTGATCCACTCTCACGAAAAGTTCAAAATCCCTCTTCCTGTCTGTCTTTTCTTTACCTTTACTACTCTGCCAGCTTTTGTGCAATCTACAAACCATATCAGCAACATTTTTTCATGTAGTTCCAGTTTATCAATGAGAAAGTATCAGCTCAGCTGTTGAACCTTGCAGCACCCTGCTAAAATCAGGGTGGGTGCTCCTGCTTGTGTGTGCTCTTGCACTATACAATATGGCCATGGAGTGTGCTTATGTAGATGTCCTGTCCTTATTTAAATCAAGACTCAACAATGTATTTGCATTTGGAAACTGAATTTTGGAAGATTTAGTAATTTCTGCATCCTGTGAAAGGAGTTTTTACTGAAATTGTTTAGGTCATTAAAAAAAGGGCTATCAGGCTTTCTAAAGACAAAACTGCCTACACAAGTCCAAAAGTATGCAATTACCGATAAAGTGGTGGCTTGATTATAGACCAAATTAATAATCTCATCAAAGAATGAAGTAAGTTTTATTTAACAAGACCTATTTTCTACAAAACCGTGTTGACCATCATTAATTACATTCATTCCTTTAGTTCTGTATTAATTGAATCCAACATCATCTTATTAGCTTTTCCATTAATTTTCTCCGTGGTTTTTTTTGTGATGCTTACTGGCCTTAAGTTACCTGGGTCATCACAGCTACCCTTTCAAAAGGATGGTACAATATTAGTGCTAATTCAAGATTTATTGTATTTCTCCAGATTCTGAAATATATAGCACTAGACTAAAGAACTTTTCCTGCAGTTTTCCTTCATCCCACTATTTTCCTTCATCCCACTATTTTCCTTAACCTTACATAGCTAGCTCCTCTGTAGTTCTAAGTATGTGTATATTAGTATATGATGTAATATTTTAACATTTTTATTTTCTGTAATTTCGTATGTCTTACTCTTTTGACTGCTGTTTATAAATGCAGAAAGTAATCAGAACACTTCTCTGACCCCAGACAGTATCCAAGTATTAAAATTTATTTGATTCTTACTGGTTAAAATGAGAATTAAGACACTCCTAATTATTGTTGGTATCTTTTGTGCTACGAACTTTTAACTGGCGAAAATGCACCCTGTTATTCGGACTGACTGCATGGGAGTCACCAGATGGCACTGTTGCAAATGTCTTGTTGATTCTTTTGTCTAGAGCAGGCTCTACAAAAATAGGCCTTGAGAGATACACTTAGTTGTTATTTGTTTATTTTTCCCTTACAGAAGCATAGCCCAATTCTATCGCAAGCTAAATATTTTCTCACAGACATTGTGGTAGCCCAAAGTTTTTGCCTCTGAACGAACTAAACATACGCTCAGACTACAAACCTCACAAGAGCTGGGCAGCCTAAGTTGTGGCCAGCACTATGATGTTCTTCAGTTGTCCAAAATATTTTTGGAAAGTAAGAGTCATTCTTTGGAGGATGAGACAGCTAAGCAGCTCCTACACAGCCTAGCAACATTTAAAGCATCCTGAAGTACAAAAATATGAGGGAAAACTTTGTTATTTTCTGCTCTGAGTCAAACAGAAAGGTGGGGACATTTACAGTGTTTCATTATTTTGGGTAGATGAGGTACTTAAGGATATGTTTTAGGGGGTAGACAGGAACGGTTGGACATGATGATCTCAGAGGTCTTTTCCAACTGAGCGATTCTCTGATTCTGTGATTATCAAAATCAAGAAGAAAAATGAGGAGTAATAAAGTTATTTATAAAGAACTTCTGGTGAAGTTCTGAGAAAGTTCAAAAAGCCAAATTCAAATCTGACACGCAGAGTAGAAAACAGAGGATTGACAAAGACATTGAGAGTGAAAGTCTGCAGCTGTGTAATGAAGCTTGTACAGCTCTTACACTGATTTACTTATCAAACTGCTCATTGTTGTAAATTATTATAAAGCATAAAATTTGCAGGAATATATGGAATACCATTGCAACTATACATGCTACTTTGGTGGAGTTTGCATAGCATATTTTCTGCAAAATTATTTTCATGTGTTAGTAAAGCTTTGAATCTAGCTCCACTTGTTTAGATCCTGTACACTTAAGCCTTATTTATTCATCTATTTGCTACTCAGTGCAAGAATTATGCCTGGTTATGTACATGTGAAATATACCTGTGTGATCTTTATTTTGCATCATACATATTAGAAGTATGGAGCTTAGTATTTGACACCTATTTAGCATCTGGTTAAACACCGTTAAACTACTTGACACTGAATGTGCAATAATATTTTCTCAATTAAAATGCCTGTTGGCATTCAATAGAATAAGGATAATCAGATTCATGGGGAATGTCCCCATAAAACACCTGTCCAGGTGTAACCTGTCCCAGTGAAGCAAAAAGAAATTATATCAATATTTATCAAAATGTGTGATCTTTGTATTTTATATTTTATTTTCCTATAATAGTTTAAATTAGACTCACACCATATCCAGCATAATCCCTTGAGAGAATATTTGGTACATCAGCACTCAGCAAATGCTTGTTCATACAAAACAAAGCATAAAAACGTTAGTATATACATTTAACATAAGCTTTGGGTTTTAAAGTCACGCCCAGAATAATTGCCCTGTAAGCAGCATAGAGTACCATTTCTCACTAGAAGATGGAGACCTAACCAGTGCTGCCAGACTTGTACGAGTGTTTCCTAGAGTGCAAATGTTTAAGATGGAATGTTAAACAAATATTTTAATTGCTTCTGTAAGCTTGTACATAGCCACTTCAAATCCAAGTTCACTGGCTCACTACACTCTCGTTGTGACTTTCCATTTTTAAGTAGGCATCAGTGATGTTGCTACACCTCCTTTTGTAGATGGTAATCTTTACATGAAGAGGTAAGAACGCAGTATTGAACTATATACGAAAAAGGAAAAAAAAACCCCTCATTATTCATGTCAAGGGCAAAGGTAGGGGGAATAACTCCTTTTGGGGACACAGCAACTACCTAGGCATTCGGGAGCATTTTGGGTGCTAACATCCCTTGCAGCCCTGTGCTGAAGTAGTAGGATTCACCCTCTCTCTTACTAGGCACTGACTAGAGTTTTCTTACTCTCTTGGATGTTTCTCAAATTGCCAGTTTAAATGCATTGATGAATAAGAGCCTTCATATAAAGGTACAAAGGTGTTTCAGATACTATGGAGATAAAAGCCACATATAAGTACTTCAATGGATTCCTCGTGTTCTTTGTCTGTAGCTGCATTTTCCTCTGTATCTCTTGCCAGAGATAATCATAGTCATCCTACTCTTTGTGTTCTTCAGTGGCCGTTTACATGCCATCCCCACTACACTTTTTACTCATTTATGTGCCTGCAGTTGCTGGGTTGAGGATAATATTTCCTCAGGCCGCAGACGAAATGCTAATCCATATAGAACTTCTGTCACCTCCAAGGTGGATTATTGTAATGCCTTTCTGGTGTCTACCTGATTGTAAAACTTCACAAGTTCTGTTTTACATAAAATGCTGGGGCTGAGATGCTTATTCATCTTAAACCAAATTAGCATATCACTCTGGTCTTTTGATCCATGCTATGGCTGCCAGTTAGAGTCGTGCTTCCTTCCTATACAACCTGGCATGCACTGATGCCTGATGATGGATTCTGACCGCAAGTATTAACACAAGCATATAGTTTAGACAGTAAAATATTGCCTTGTTCCTTTTGCACACTTTAAATTGCCTTTTTCTTTGCTTTCTATTGATGTGCTAACACTTCTAATAGCCATGTTTAAGAATAATTAATACATTCCTAGATATTAGGAATGGGAACAGATTCCTCAGGCATTCTAGTTGAAGTAATGTGTCCTTTAGTCATGCTGCAGAGTGCTCTTTTAAATAAGGCTTTTATTAGGCAAACAGCACAGTAGTTTGAAGTACTTTCATGAATTAGCACATAGAAAATATGGGACTATTTAAGCCCATGTCTGCATGACTCGGTGTGGAATAGCATGTTAAGGAAGGGAATTCACAAGCAGCTTTCCCCAGACTCTATCCAGAGTTTGGAAGCCCTTAGCCATATAAAGAATGAAGCTCAAGTGTAATTTTCCTTGAAACAGAAGTATTCCCACACTGAGTAGTACCACTGCTTCTATTTTATATCTACAAGAGAACAAATACTAATTTTGCTGTTGAGACTGTAATTAAGAAACTACTATTATTTCAAGTGAACCTATGGGTTGATGATAAGGAATGAATGGCTCAAGGAGTGGATTCTTTCATACCTAAATAGCCCATGAAAGCATTCATCTTGTTCCTGCTTTGGATTTCAATTCTCTCTTGAATAGATTTCTTTTTCCCTTATGAGTTACAGAAGAATTCCCTTGCACTTGAGTAGTTTGGGATGGAGTCTCATTTCCCTCATGCTAGAACCTGACCTTGCAGATATTTAGTGTGGAGATTCATCTTGTCTAACTTCACATTTGCCATAATGAGGTCTACTACTGAGATAGCTGCCTTAGGCATGTTTTTTTGTTCATGGAGAGATGTAATTCTGGGCCACAGCCTGACTTGTTTTAGACTACCATTATGGATAAATCAAATTATATTATTCTGCTAATTATCTAGATTAAATTAGACACAGCCTTTTATTATTGATCAGATTAATTCTATTCTCAGAGACACAACTAGCATTCTTCATGTAGTATTTTTGGTGCATGCAGTGGAGGTGGTCGTATGTTTAAATGTTCACAGATTGAGGACCTTATACTACAAATACCTAAAAGTTACCTGATTTGGAAAGTGTCAGTAAATAACATAATAACTAAAAGCCAAGAGAGGAAATCCTCAACTATTCCTATAATCTGATGGCTGTTCAATTCTTCCACCCTACTTACAAGTGAATTACACCTGTATTAGTCAAGCAAAAGAATAAAGCCCGAAAGCACAGTGCATATATACATATGCTTATACGTTAAGCAAATGTTAATAAAAAATACATTACCTGTATATATAATGCCATGCATTTTTAAAATTCTAGTCTATAGATTGGAAAAAAGCTGCAACACAGAAGGATGTAGTAACTTGGTATACAACCTGGGTCACATTCTCCTTGTTTTACATGAATATGCGCATGAATAATGAGACCTCTTTTTTGGCCTTCTCTAGTAGCAGAAGTAGAATTAAAGAGAAGAGCTTCTTTAATTCCTTCCACTATGACGTTGTTCACTTCAGCAAACTTTAGAAAGCTGCATGATACTAAAGCATTTGTATGCTTATTTTAGGTATAATTATTTGAAAAAATAAATTGAAACATAGCTTGGAAAAATAGTAAAATAAGCTGGCTGTTTAGTGAAAGGGCTACTTTATTTTGGTTAGATTGCCCATGCCTCATAAGTAGTGAATATGTAATATTTACTTTTTGCAAAGAAAATTAAGCATTTGTATTTTTTAAGCAAGTGCAACACTTCATGTTACTTGGCTATTTTCTCATACACAGTGCTATTTAACAATGAAAACATAGGAGGATCAGCGAAAGTAAGAATTGTACATATAGGAGATCATAGGTTTAAATTCCTGGAATGTCTAACATAAATATCTCTGGAAAGTTATTGTGTATTTTTTCTTAAAAAAATACAGTACACACATATGTATACTCTTAAATACACACCAGATAATTAGTTGTCTTTGTACTATTGCATCAAGATCGTAGTGGACTAAAACATCTAATATTTAGCCTGTTTGCCATAAATATTACATCTTGATTTATTCCTAGAGCTGCAATGAAATACAAACATGTATGCACACATATGTATACCACCAATTATAAAAACTGATATACACAGTGGAATATTCTAATGGGTCGGTCCTCTGTTTATTCTCAAAAATTCTTTCCCTCAGGCTCCATTTCTTCTACTGTACCATCTCAAGTGGATTTGAATTTGAAAGCATTCTCTGATTTTGAATGTTAATGGATGTCACTGCACTATGGCTCTACAAGAGGGAAGAATATTACTATCAAATAAAAACACTACAAGTTTTGAAGAAGATGGTTTTTAAGTCACAGCTCGGATCAAAATAAGGATGCTTTCATTTTTGCATATGAAAACAAATTAATCTCGCTGTATAAATAAAGTAAATTTATTTATTTATGCAGAAAGCATACTAAAGCTGTTTAAATCTGCAAAGTAAAGTAATGAGATGAAACTATTATTGATAATAAATGATAATTCATATTATGTTAACACCCTGAATAAGGTCAAGACCTATTCTGGATTCTGCATAGAGTGAAAGAAGATCATTCCGATGTTTCTTAGATTTGACTTATGCTAGTAATGAATATAAAAAAATGAATACCGAGCCAATAATCCATCCTCAGTGAAGATTCAGCGAAACCTTGTAACAGAAATTGTTTTTTGCTTCAGCCTATTTATTTTAAATCTAAGACTCTCTTATTTAAGATTTTAGAAGAAAGGCATCTTTTATGGAGATGGTAGTATAACAGATGAAATGGTAGCAGTATTTGTTTACATAAGAATTGTTAGAAGGAAGATATCTGAGTTCATACTAAAAATACCAGCAAGTTGTGTGCTGTACTGTAAATCATGCTGTACACATTAAAAGTAGTTATTTTCAGAACGCAGACACACCTGACAAGATAGTATGTATGTCATTAATTTGTTTTTGAATTTTCTCTTCTTTCAACCAACCTTCCATATTAACACTTTTTTTCTTTTTTAAAAACTTGGTATTAAAAGGCAGTATAAGTTATTAACCACCATGCATTCAAAGAGTTTGGAGTTCAGATATTTTAGCCCTTACTTTTATGAACAATTTTTTATTCCCACAAACAGGCCTACTGATGTCTATATAATTATGAATGTTGGTATCACTCATTTTAGCAAAGATGTAAGAATTGTGCCTTTGGACCTCACAAATATGTAAACTAAGGTGTAAGGGAAATTGGTATAAATGAGATTTTCTGGAAGTCTTTCAAAAGTATGGCAGGGAACAACTAGTACGATTCAGCGTGGTGCTCACTGAGATGAGAGAAGTAATAACGATAAGAGAACTTTGTATGCACCCTGGCATTCACATGTAGTGAATTAATGCTAGAATCCATAAAATGTTTTGTTCTGATTATTTGCTGGTAAGAGCCCGGGCAGCCAATGGTTCAGTTATTCAGTATATTAAATAAGAAGTTACGTAAGTATGGTTTTCGAGCTCTCTCTCTCTCCTTGATCTTTGAAGTGTGTCACTCTTTCATTTTGCCATTCAACAGCCTGACATGCAAAAGCTTTGTTCAGACAGTTTAATTTAATCACTGCCACTGGTTCAACAAGATGATAAAATCCCCTGTGCTGTACAACATCCAACATCCAGCTCACTGTTATCTGATACTGTTTGAAGCTCCTCTCATGAATGTGAGCTGATAACACAAGAACTCCAAACATGTCATAAACAATATATTAATACCCTTGATTGAATTCCATTAGAATAAGAACGAGATGAAGTTCAGGCCGTCCAAGCAGGCCAATGTAATAAAATGTAATTTGGACTAATCTTTCCAAAGAATGCCTCGTGTTTGAAGCTGACAGTCTCCCATCACGAGCAGAAGTAATTGCTTGTTGAATACACCGGGAACTCCTTTGAATTTCTGGCCTTTGTACTTGGTGCACCTTCCAGGTGTCTCCTGCGGCAGACAAGCCACCCTTTTGTTTCGGTGGAGAGATGGCAGGACTGCAAATAATAAAATAGGCAGTGTTTGTTTTAACATACGATGGAGGGCCAGATGGAATTTCTGGGAGCTTAAGACTGGAAGCTGGGCTGTTTCAGGCAAAAAGAAAGCGAAGGGCTTAGTAGGTAACATGAATTTGAGTAATCTGTTTCCTCTAATTGAATCAGGAAGAGGTAGGAAGGTATTTCAGCCAATGCATACTTGCAGATATCAGACTGCATACAGGTCATTTCACAATGGAAAAGAAACACTGAAAACTTGTTTAGCCAGAGAATTTAACCGGTTTAAACTGGAATTTTGAGGTTGTGTAATTTGTTAAATTGATATGTTTTGTATCTAAAACATTTTATTTGCTTTTGTTAATTAAAAATTCTTTCTTAGATTATTTTAAAAGCTGGAAACTATAAAAATGGCAGCATTATGAATTTATTATGAATTTGTTTATTTGCAGCCTTTACTACCTTTTATTAAAAAAAACTATGAAGGTAAAGATTTTTCTTAGAAATGAAATGTTTAAAGAGAGAGAAAAAAAAAAGAAGAGGCTCTGTTGAGGAAAAGAAATAGCTTTGGTTTTTTTTCTTGTTTTCTGTTCAGTACTGCTCCGTCACATCTAAATCTCAGCAACTGTGGGATACAGACAGCCCAAATACAAGGTCATAGGGAAGTGGGTGTCTGAACAGTAGTCAGTGCAAAAGGGTAGCAAGCCTACCCATAGTTTGGGTCCATGAACATGTCTACTGAATCCAGCAGAGCATTACAATCTGGTTGAATAAGTGCTTTTTTAGTCTTTTTTCTCTAAAAAATCAGAATTGTGTCTTCATAGTTATGTATGGAGAATGTATGTCCTCTGTTCAAGAAACATTTAAATCCGGACAAGGAAGAGTGTGCTCCCGTGGTGAGAAGCTGGACTTTTCAGTTTCAGCATGGACTTTTCCCTATTAAATCAGACCGCTGCTACAGGAGCTCTGCATTTTAGCCCAAATACAGAATTTTGGTTCTACTGATTGCAGAACACTTTCACATCTGGTGAATGCTGTTCCAAATCCACATCTGCTTTGAAAAGATAGATTGGTACCATTACCCCATTCAGACTTTATTTTTTCTACCATTTACTGAGCTCTTATCTCAGTTATGTGAACACTAAAATATCAACTGAGACCACTGAGATTGCTCTTGTGAAAATACATGACCTAACCAACAAAATTCAAAAGCCTCTCAGCACCTTGAAACCTTACTTCCTTTTAGCAGTTTGTACAGGTGGAGTAAATGAACTTATTTTCTCTCTCTCTCTCCCATAACTGAGGAGATGCAAGATTGTCTTTGGCAGAAGAATAGTTTCAAGGTTGTTCTGTTTGTCTCAGTAAATACAGTTCTTAGCACTATCGTGACAGCACTCTCACCATTTCCTATTCTCTTTCCTGGAGATTGCAAGGTACAGCTACTTAAGGAAGGGTAATAGCTGCAATCTTAATTTGGGGCAATTGGAAATAAATACAGCTGGCATTGCGCACAGATAAACTCTGATTATGACAGAATTGTTTTCTGTAATATCGCAGCTGCTTTTAGGCTAGAATCTGCAAACACATATGCTTAACATAAAATCTGTGAAATCAGCTGCGCCTCGCTGGAGCTACTTGTATGGTTGGAGGAATCAGATGCTTGGGGGAAGCAAGTGTAAAATGTTTGCTGGATTAAGACCTTCAGTGCTGAGTTTTGGGTGTCTGTGATATGCACAACATACATCAACAGCCATTAAAATATGTTTCAGTAAAGAACTCGAGAGATTGATTGTTTCTTCAAAAATTACTCCAAAAATCAATCAGAACTGTTTTAGAAATATGCCTACTATGCACCAAGATCTAGTTTTCTTTTTTTTTAAACAAAATTTATCAATCCATTAAAGAGGAGACAAGTAAACAAAAATGAATTGTCATTTGTGCTATTTTATTAGTGTCACATGAGATTACAGCATATTATTGACTTTAAGAATATTTTGCCCAAGGAGACTTGTTTTAACATGCACAAATCAGGATCAATACTGGATATGTGTTAATTTTCATAAAAAGCTACAAGGCAATTTTTTTATAAATCCCATGATTATAGTTATAGTTCTATTAAAAAATCATCATTGCGACCAAACGAGGACCTAGCTCAGATTTAATTATTCAAAAATGGATTATTATTTGCATTGCTGCTTACTTTCCCAGATGTATTATTTACTGACCAAATGTAATTTATGTGCTCACCCGCCTATAGAGTGAAGTTAGATCGCCTTGCGCAATTTTTGCTGACTTTGCTGCCATAGCTTGCTTTATCAATTCCCTTTTTTTTTTCTCCTTTTTTCATTAGAGATCACATATAGTTTAAGAGCTGTAATCTGAAACCTTACAGCTCTAGTGGATACTTAAAAGACTCGTTGATACACTTTGAAACCTAGTCAATTGAACAGCATTAGCAACAGCAGCATCTAGCCATTAGGCTATTAGGATCATTTGCCGAGGCACTAAAATTAAATATAGGGACTCCAGCAATTCCCCAATTATATTGTGTTAGTATAATGGCAGTGAAAAGGATATTATTTTAGTCAGCTCAGTGCCACTATTGCAAGAATCAAGATGCTTTCCATTTTGTGGATGTAGATAAGTATTGGGCAGGAGACTTTGACATTAATTTAATTCCCTTTGCAGGCAGAATAGATCAACACCATGGACAAGAATCAAATCCTACTAGTCAATAGCAGCTTTTCACAGGCCTCGTACTTAAAAATATTTTTGTGGGAGTTTTTTTTCAGCATTTAATATAATACATGTAGGTTAAAATACCATCTAGAAAAGATTGATATTGAAGAGGCGTAGTAAAGGGTGCAGAGCCGAGGGAAGGAAATTCTTTCCTCTGTTAGCTGGCTTCTACAGCTGTGACCCTTCTGGTTCAGCCTCCCACATGAACTTATATCTTCACAGATCCATGGAGAGGGGGCTTCCAGGGGAAAGAGACAATCTGATGCAGAATCATATATTAAAAATAAGATAGGGGTATACAGCTGGTAAGTTCTGGTATACAGCTAGGAGTCACATATAAACACATTTCTTCTGTTTTGAATTGTGTACAATCCTCTATTGCAGTAAGAGAGAAGGAAACTTTTAGAAGTTGAGTCATTAGGAGTTACTTTTGTTTCTCAAAGTACACTGGAGCCAAGTTGTACTAAATCTGAGTGGTGCTAATAGCAATATAAGAATGACTATATCGCGCTGAAGCAGAAATCCCATTAGCCCAGTTCCAACACAGCCAACGCTAAATGCCTGGAGAAGTGCATGTGGTGATACATGCCCAGCACACCTTCCGCTGATTTGTAGCTCAGAGACTTTTGGACATAACAGTGATGGTTTTGTACTTGCCGGACTTTGACTTTTTTCTTCATTAGGTTGTTCGTTTGCTTTTCAAACCCGTGTAAACATTAAGCATCTACAAAATTCTTGTAGTTAAGTGATCTGCAGTTTACCTATGAAATATGAGAAAATAATGTTCTTTGTTTGACAGTGTGATCTGCTAATCTCATGTAAGGTGCTTTCCATCTTTCATTAAGAACAACAATATGAGACTGCTTTATTTCTCCGTGCCACTCAGGATTTATAGACCCTGTTGCATATCTTTTCAGTGCTGAGGAATCCTAGTTTATTTAGCTGTTCTTTACATGGGAACCATTCTATACTTTCTTCTCTTTGTCATTCTTATCTGTTTTTTAGTGGTACTGTATCCTTTCTGACACTGGATTCCAGAACTACATGTACTCTTTGGGATGGGCATCCATCAGTGTCTTAGCAATGTTTCAGCTCTGTTCTTTCCATTCTGCAACTCATGAGTCCAGAAGCTTATCTATTTGTTTCAGCTGTACTAGTCAGACTAATAATTTTATTACCTCTGTGTACAGAACCAGGTTGTGACCACAACAGTACTGTTAGTAACGTCTGACATATACTTATCCAAGCATGAGAAGATGTTTTCATATTTGCGGTATTGGACTTAGATACCTACTTCTTTACTAGCAGGTTTTTTTCACCAACAGTTCCTGAACTAGGAGATAGTACTAGTTCAGACCTTGTTTCAATGAAAAATAAAAACGTCATAGAAGAGCTGGTCTTGGATCAAGCAATCACAATTTGATTCAACTGGAATTCAGTGGAAGGAAAAGCTGAAGTATATCATCAGCTGAGTATCTTAATTTAAAAACAAGAGGAACTCGAATAATTTCAAGTAAGATAACGAAGTCAGCTATATGTGGATTCAGGCAGTCAAATCTAAAGGAGACTTGGAATTTCCTTCAGTTGAAAATACAGAAATTGAAGTTTGTATGTAAAGAACATGGAGAAAGATGTAGGAAAATATCCCAATCTGACAGGAAGGATTAAATATCTTGAAACTAATTTCAGGGGCAAGTAGAAAATCTAAGTGAGAGGTAAAAGAAATTTGCAAGGAAAGAAGCACAGAATGAAAGTGAATTCTGAAAGCATAGGAGCTATATGTCTAGTAGCAAGTACACCTGGGGCAGCAGAAAGCTGAGCTTAACAATTCTCTTCTTTCCTTATAGTTCTCTTTTCCTTACTAGCGCTGTTATTCCTGCTTTTCTCTAATGCTGCTTCTTTCTTGTACTGCTTTTTATCTCTGCTGTTTATTTTCAGCACTCATCCAGGTTAGGCACCTCTGCAGAATTTTGAGAAGGATTTAACTTTCTTCTTTCAATCCCGAATAATTTCTTTGCTATCTTGTAGTTCTGTATCTTTTCATTCTTCCTTCTGTCCTTTGTCTCTACCTTAATTCAATAGTTTAAGAAAATGTTCTCTTGTCCCACTTCAGTCTCTCTCCTGTAGTCTCATTGATTACAATTGCTTCCTACATTATTACTGCAGTTAACAGGTATTTTGGATTTTTGGATCAAAAAATCCCTTGCCTCTTCTGTAAAACACATTTGTCCAGAAGATGATGCTCTTTAAATGTTACTTTCATTTCTAAACTCCCCTTCCTCAAAATACTTGAGCAAATAGAATTTTCTCACATGAGCAGCAATCTCTCAAAACAGCATTAAAAAAAATAAAAAGGAAAAAAAGACAGCTTTCAGTTGGGGTTCATTCTAGCTAAGTGAACGGTTTGTAGAAAGAAGCTCCAAAAGGCTGTGTTTAAGTAGGGAAGTCATGGAGAAAGAGCAAGGAGAAAGGGGAGGCCAGAGATAGTGAGGTGAATCTGCTGTAAGAAGATATCCCCCTCCCCAGTATACCTGCACTTGAACCTGGGTACAGGCTGAGTAGCTGAAAGTGATGAGGTGCAAGAGTTAAACCGGGGACTAAACCTCGTCTGATGCTTTTTAAAGGAAACGGATAGTCAAGCAACAAAAGCAAGAAATCCAGATTTATACCTTGCTTCTTTCAGCTCATTTTTGACACTTTTTGTGGCACTTCGTGAAAAAGGACTCTTCTAATTACTAAAATAATAGGTTGCTTTTGCAGACATTTGGGAGCAAGGCATTACTTTTAGTGTGTATTAACATTACATTAGAGCTTGATGTGATTTCATATTTTAATCTGTCCTGAGACTGTGACTGGAAATGGTGGGTGGGAAAGCTATAAGGCAAGTTGAAATGCCATTCTGCTTTGGTGTGGATAAGCGGTATACTTTCTCTTCTTTGAAAATTTACAACAACTCTGAGATTTCATGAAGTATGTAATCAACCTGTGGAGCAAGGAAGCAATAGAAATGTCTGGATCAATGTTTCTGAGTTTAGTGAGGGGTTTTGTAAAAAGAACATGGAGCTTTTCTGTCAGGAGAGAAATACTGCCCTTGTAACAGATAGCTTTTCATGGCACTTTACAGCTTTATTTTTCTTTTCTTCTCCTCCACACTGTAAAAATAATATTTCTTCCTGCAAACACAATTCAAGTGCATTCTCTAGACAAAAGCTATATTAAAACCCTTAAAAAGCAAAATGAAAATAAAGTTCGGTTGCTAACTTTGATATACAATGTACAAATTGTTTCTATCTGCTCTTGATGGGCTTGCCAAATCTTCACAAGCAACCAATTCAAACTTTGGAATTATGAAATTAGTTTGGAATAGATCAATGCACTGTGGTAGCAGCAGTGGATTTTTCTTCATCAGCAGCTGAATCACATTGCCCGTAGCATTTGCTGGACACAGTGCTCATGAACTAGATTGCTGCTTCACAATCATGCACTATTAACTTCTGCTGTAAATGTGTTTTTGCCACTTGGTAATTGAATTTTAAAAAAAGCCGGCAAACCTTTATTGAGGTTTTTGAACCCTGTAGAGAGCAGCGAGATTCCCTTCCGCTAACTTACAGTACGGAATACGCTGAAATTGGTTAAGTGTGCATAGCTACAGCTGTAATAATTTTGTAATGAGGTATAAAGCAAGCATGAGAATCTACAACAGATATTTTGATTGCATCGTGTCCCAGAATAAATTGGTACTGAGTTCTGGCCAATCATACCAACTACTGATAATATTACAATTGCCCCAACTAGCAAGCTAAAGGCACACTGCATGGCAAAGGACCAGCAGGATGGTGGTGATTTCAGTGCTTGGATTTGTATACGTTTTGTTCTATTTGAGATACTTAGCACGATGTATATATATTCTTAAAAGAAAACAACAGTGTTATTGTAAAAATCTGTTTGCCAACTGATTTTTGCAAAAGGCACTGAAAGAGATTTTACTGTTCAATCATGGAGAGCAGAAATAGGTGCACACATAAAAAGGCATCTTAGAGAAAAGAGAAATATTTCATTGAAATATTTTTGACACATTCCTACTCTTGCTTTTTGACTAGGTTTGTAAAATGTGGGAAAGGCATTAGAGAACAGTGGCTGTAGTATTAGGTTAAAGTACCAGAAGTACCTGTATTTTAATCCAGGTTTCCTACTGAGTAACAGCAGTTGAAGTTTACTTCTCTAACAAACATGTGAAAAAATGAAAACTTTGGTATTATTCTTATGTTTTCTAAGTCTTAGCAACCAAATGACAGGATTTTGAATGAAATGTTGTAAAAAAAACCTTGCTTTATCTGAATCAAAATCTCTCTCTTTTTTTTTTTTTGTAAATAGCCTAGTATATAGCCTATATAAGCCTGGGCTATGAACAGAATTTCTATGTTTTGTAGTAATAGAAACCATAACAATTTAGTGATGGCCTGTTTTCCAGATTACTTAATAAAGTAATTCCTATGACAAAATAGTTACTTCGCAGCATTACTTAATAAAGTGCACCAGTGAAAAGGTGTCCCTGTCCTTAAAAATTCAATCTTAATCAATCTTCTGTGCTTTATGGAGTTGTATTGAGAATTACATACACTTTACTGAAAGTAGAACCTAGAATATTCTTCTCTCTCTTCAACCTGCAACCTTTGACTGTATCTGCACAAGTAAACTAAACAGGTTTGGGGCCTGGCCTTAAGCATATTCCATAATCACCCATCTTGTCTACCTGTACACGCAAGAAACTATATGACCTAGGTTTCTATCTCTAATGGTAGCTGGACAGAGTTCTGCATGAGCCAAGGGCTCTTCTCAGTAAGAAGTAGAGACAAGGCTATCTTGATTGGCGGCAAAAGGATTTTAGCTATAGAAATGCAAACAGCAGCATGCCTCTTGCCTACAAGACCAAATAATTGGTCCTATCCTACCTTATTTACTTTTATGGATGCAATCACGGGTGTTTGTCTTGACTGCTGATAGCAGAAGGGGAATAATAGCAAGACACAGTTTTTGCATGGGCACAGTTTGCTACTGCACTGATCTCTGGACTGGCTGCTGTCAGGTTGGAGTGATGCAAAGCCCAAGATGCCTCTTATGTACCAGTATATACATGTACACCTGACTGTCCTAGCTGTTTTTGTACTCAGTGTAGAGAAATAGGAATTTCTAATGGTATAAGGTACTTATTTCAGGATGGGATTAGTCACACTCTTTTTCTTTCTGTTGATCGTATAGACAACTTGCTCAGATACAGCTGTTGAAGCAGGCAGCTGGAAATGTCCAGGTCAAGTGAAGCCTGGGTTCGGTCACTCTCATGCCTCCCTAAGTCCTTGGGCCAATGGAGCTGAACTGCTTTTCAGGCAAAATGCGATTATCCAAAGTACCTGTGCAGATGGATTCAAGGAGGCTAATGCTCCAGTTCCTTCTCCCCTAATGTAGTGTGTGTACTGCAGGTCACCTGGTGTGCTGGGGAACCCCTTCAACCATCACGTCTACATTTACCTGGGAGCATATCGCATACAATTGTCATCTAGCGACAGATCCACCCACAGATGGGCCCTGAAAATGTGAACACTACTCCTTTGGATAGTCTGGAAAAGCTGCTAAACTGCGAGGGTGGACCATGTGTCAAGGACTTGGCTTCCTTCAGCTGTTATAAGGTGTAAGAACCTGTTCCTCCACTGGTCCCAATAGCATGAGCTCCTTTGCCCCTGTGTAAGTAAAGGAATAACTGGTTTCGACTCTCTGTATTTGGAGTACGTATCAGTGCTGGTTCTGTATTCAGTCAATTAAATAATGTTCCCAATTGTTGTAGCACACTATTAAATATTAAGAGAAAGGGAAATTAAGTAACACTTCACCCTTCTTAATAATTTATAAGCCCACCTAACCTTAATGACGAATTTGAGTAGGATGCAAAGTGTTAGGCAGATTTAATGCAGTGCAGGGTTTACACTTGGCTGCTGCTAAAGCAAGTTAGCGCTAACCAGACGTGGGCAGGGTGGGGCAGATTACGTGAACCTTTCATGGCCAGGAGAAACTCATCTAGAGAGAGAGCTAAGGCAGTTCCAGCCTGATTCTTTTTAATGTCACAGTTCATTTGCAGAACCATAACTGGAATCAAGAATTAAAAAGCCTTGTATAAAAGTCAGTAACATTAAACCTTTAAGACTCATGTTTCATGTGTCATAAAAAGTCTATGAAAGGATTTTATATTCTGTACAGTGTTTTAGCACTTTCAATCATTTTTTTTTCCAACATAACTTTTGTGAACACTTTTATAGCCTCTAAATGAAAAACTAAACTATGTGTCATTCAAAAAAAGGTTTTATGGATCACAGACTTTAATATAAGTTCTGCACCATAACAAGGAACTGATAAACCTATATTAGAATTAATTTAAAATGTTGGAAACTGTTTTAGAAGATTGTGCATCACACATTGGGGTAAACAACACTACTAAGTAAAAAATGTGTTGTATACACACACTCTTTGACAGTGAACTGCAATGACTTAAAATAACAGAAATGTTAGTGGTTAAAAATTATGTTCATGTCATGTATATTAAAATCACAAATTTTCATGTAAATGAAAATGCTTTCCATAAGTGGAATCAAATCAACTCTAACAAAAATCATCAAAAGTACATGATAATAAAAACCAGGTTGAAACTATGTCCAAGAATATACAATATAATATAAGGTCTAATCTTTCTCCAGGGAAAAGACTGTTACTCCCCAGTGTCATTAACATTTATGAATTAAGGCTTCTTTATGAAATGGCAAAATTAAAATTACATTCTTCAGGTGCTAACCCTATATTGTACATCTGTTTTACGCTAACAGAGACTCTCTCCTTTCTTTAATACATGATGGCATCAAAGGAAGAAGCTATCATAGAAAATATGTATAAAAGTAACAATTTGCACTTTTCATCCCCTGTAAATTGCTGCACAGACTTAAACAGTAATTTTCCAAAGACACTTGTAAGGTAAGTAAGTATAATCTGCCCAATATAGACAGCCTTTGAGATCTCACTGATTTTCCCTGTTTCTATTCAGACCTATCTTTTCCTGCTGCAAGAGCGCCAAAGGGGACCACTCTACTATGTTTTCTGTTCAGAGGGGCTTTCTCTTCTGGGACTCTTTTTCTGCCATTGACCATGACTATAAGTCCATAGAAAGAGACCAGTAATATATACCAGAACAATATACTATGAGTGACAACAAATAAGTTTTTACAAAGATTTCCAACAAAGAAAATGAAACATCACATTCATTCCTCCTAGCTTTAGCTGTTCAAGAGTCAGTCATTTCATGCTGTTAGTGAGGATGCAGTTGTCCATTAGGGATGAAACTGAGCCTGTTCATTCACCATTCCTGCCTGGGCTGTGGAGTTGTGGATATTCCCAGCAGCAGACAGTCTATTTGGACGTCATTATTTATAAGTGATGGGCAGTTTGGTCTTGGCTAACTAGGTCTTACCAAAGAGCTAGAAAGTGTGGGTGCCACCTTGGGACTCTGTTATCTGAACGAATATGCTTGCAATGCAGGTGTAGTGTATATGAGCTAGATGTTTAAGCTGACAGCATAGTCAGTTGCTCCATTCATGCCCCATGCATATATGTCCAGCTCTGTTGGAGGTGAGACCTTCTGGAGTAGCAGCGTGAGGTTTGTTGGGCTGCTCCAGTGACTCATGTGACAACAGAAACTGCCACATATGCAATTGTATTGAGCCCCGGATCTTTATATTGACTGGAACTGGAACTTGGACACCTAGCTCTCAAGTAAATACCTACACTGGATATAGCTAAACTTGAGTCAATCTGAAGCAAAATCCTACTCACTCCTACTCTATGTCAGTGGGAGGAAGATCAGCCATACAAACAGGAGCATACCAGAAAACCAGGAACATGTGCCATATTGTTAGCATTGCATGATAGTGATCATAGTACACCAACAAACCATTTATTGACTTAATAAGAAGTTCCCTTTAGTTAAGTGTCAGAACCTTATCAGTGGTGTTACCTGTGGTTGGGCACATCTTTTCTTATGCTGAGATGGCCCATTCCTGAGTTTTCTTTTGCTGTCTTTGAGAAGGTCAGGGACGCTTTCTATTTTTTATTATTTCTATAAAGTACAGTTTGGTGATTTTGCCTCTCACATAGCTTGTAACTGGTTCACTGCCTTCACATTTTGAAGACAGGAATGGTAGGCACAAATTGGTCGAGAGTAGAAAGGAGCGAATGTATGTACTTCTTGTACTTGGTTTTGCTGTCTACCTGTCCAGACTGTGAAGAAGCAGTAAATTAGCTTGCGTATTATCTTTGTCAAACTTTGCCAGCATAATTTTTCGTGCTTCTCCTATCCTTTCTGATGCTGCAGTGTGCTTGAGGAGGCTCAGATCCAGTCATCACAGCCTGTGAATTCTGGTGTATAGTTCACATATTTGTTCACCTCTCCTCCCGTTTGCATTAATATTGCTAGGAGTTATTTCTGCTAAGGAAACACCTATTGAACCAAACCACTCAGTACCTCTTATATTAAACATTTAAACATGTGCTTAAATTGAAATGTATGTCTATGACTTTCCTGTTCAGTGAGGTATTTAAACACGTGTTTTAACTTTTGGGCCTAAAGAGGACTCTTAAAGGCTTTACTGAATTTGTGCCTAAATCTACTGTTTTGCCAGTTACAGCTTCTTGTTTTATTTACTCCACATCAATAGCAATATTTTCAATTTACCATGTGTCTAGCTTCTCGTAGCTAGTTTTAATTCACAGGCATTTCATTAGATGTGAGCTGACTTTAAAAGAAATAGCCTTGTAGCTTTATGCATCTAGAGAGTTTAAGCAACAAGCTTGCTGGCAATGTGTTACTTCCCTCAGAAGTCAACCTTGTAACTTGTATAGCTATGCCTAACCTTAGCAATACTTTCAAAATTACTTGTACAGCATCAGTTTCCCTACATGTTTTGACAAATGACACATTTCCGTTGGTGCTTCTTTGTGGGTAACAGCGTGTGAGGATATGGTAGTGGTAAAATTTATTACAGTTATTTTGTAGTTGATATTAAAGAACATGATGTATTATATCAGGTGTCTGACCTTTAAAGATCTTAGGACCCAATTCATTACAACATAAAATTTACATATTATTCAACATTCTACAGCCATTTTATGAAGAAGTCATGATGCATACGTACATGAGATTTAAGGCAGACAACTATCCCTGAACATTGAAGACACAGAGATTGAAGACAATGCGAAATATAAAATATTGTAGCTTGGAAACGATTCACTTTTTTAACCCATGAAATGGATTACTCTTTTTGTGCAAGGTCTTAGGAAAAATAAATGGAGCACACAGGGGCAGTGCTGTATTGGACATAAGCTGTATTCTTGTGTCTTTTGTAAATCCTGACAAGACCTACCTGTCTCTGCTTCTGTGTTCGATGAAGTTTTCCACTCATCTGATATATGAAGAGTCAGCCTGGGGGATTTCATCAGTGAGAAATTGATGAGTATTTCTGTGCATTGTGTTTGCACGTACTCAGCTGGAACCCACTCTGAACACCGTACCAGCTATCCTGCCTTTTGTGCTCTGCCCTATAATTCTGATTTTGGTGGTACGAGCACACATTCTTTGCTACACGAGATAGCAGCAGCTGCAGTCTACCAGTTTCTATAGCTGCTACACCTCAGCTGCACCTGGTTGTTGTGCAGTCAGTTGTGGATATCTGGAGATGTACCAGGTGTTCAGACCAGCATAACTGAGCTTGCTTTTATGCTACATCTGTGCCAGTCCTCTAAGATCTTGCTGTTGCAGGGCACCCTATCATTTCATACCAGTAGAAGTACAAGGGCAACATATGGAATTGGCTAAGACACTTGATACAGTAACTGTAAATTGTCCAAGCTGCAAAATCCATGTAGACTAATGGTAGTGACAAATTAACATTACACATTTACTTTTGTTTGAAGTTGGGTAGCTCTTTCATTCCAAACATTTAGGTGTCATCTCTTCTCAAGGCTGTGCTGGCTTCTTTACCAGTTTTTGTGACTTTGTTGGTATTTATGGCATCTTGAGAAAGCCTTTTTCAAAGCATCAGAATTTACTGATGCATTTCAGTGTTGTGTCAAGATCATATGCTCAACATGATTTTCACTTTGAGAAGGCTTGGTCAAGCACTTTGCTTTTTGTTATTCTAAGGGTCAGACTCCAGATTTAGGTAAGCAAAGTCACTTTCAGGAGCTCCTTAAAACCAACTACTTCTCTCTATTTGTTTGAGAACACAGGTACTTATGATAGAACTGGTTTAATTGACTCCCCCAAAAATTGAATTCAAGCTCAGTGATCCAGCGATGTTGTGGACTGTCCTATCTAAGGATTACTGATCATAGAGCCTTTGGCAAAGAGTTGGAGCTGGCTTTGAATTTGAGCTGATTCTCTGTGGATTGAAAATTCCACCCCTTGTTAGGATACGGAAAGTGGGTTCCTTTATTTTTACCACAAAATGTGACAATACAGGCAGTAATGTGCATAAGAGATAACAAGGAGGACTGAGACAAGGACATGGCCTGCCTGAGTTAAGCAGGGTTTTACTTGCAAAAACAGTGTTGAAAGAATGTGACTAAACTACTTTCAGAAGCTATATAGACTGATATAAGTCTGAGATTATGGTTTAATTTGCCCTCATTGGACATGCATTATGAGACTATTTTTATTTGTGTGCTCCACATACATTAGTTAAGAGAGTGAACCTGCACTGGGCCTTTATCAGATTTTTCTGAAGAATGCTGCTGTCTATTTATTTTCTTACAGGAAAGAAAGTTATACCAGAAAGGTTTTATTTTACTATAAATTAGCCTTCTAAATGCTGAGTGTTTATTCTAAGCTAGTCTGAGATGTCTTTGTAGTCAGCAGGAACTCTACCATCCCATTTATCCTTACAGAGGTTTAGTGATTCAGCCAGTCTCCCTATTGCCAACAGAGAGGCATGACTACCAGCTCAGGGCTAACTTCTAGGTGGTACAAGCTTGATGAAATAATCCCATGCATAGTGGCCAAGATAAGAGACTGCAGAAAAAGAAAAAGAAGGTGTCATGGTTAAGGGAGCTGAATGCAACCGTAGGGAATTTTACTCTATCTGTGCATCTGTCAGGGAATTCCTGTGGGATGCTTGGCAAGTCACTGAACAGGTGGTCAATAATTGTGTGTTTCTTGTGTTATGGGTGTCTGGAGTCTGATTTACAGAGGCAATAAGCACTCACAACTGAAATTGAAGTAAATTGTAATTTTGTTGTCGAATGCTACGTGCTCATAAATACTTGGTCCTGTTGTTCTTAAACTGAACATCCCAAACTAGTGAATACTTAGAGTCCCACATTCTTTGTGCCATTATTCCCAACTGTAAAATGGGAATAATAACAACTCCCAAAGGTGCCGTGAAAGTGAGCTCACTACTGTCTAGGAAATATTTAGGGAAGTTTTACAAAGAAGCCTTTGGGGAAATTAATAATTCTGTATTCAGAGCAGAATTGGAATGGTATGCAGTAATACCTGGGGCCATACACTGAACAGTGAAGAGGCAACCATATCCAGTATCTGCTTGTTAACTGAGCATCAGCCTTAACATGAATTGAATGAAACAAGGAAAAAAATGAGGTTGTGATGATTTCAATTTAAAGACTTCTTAAAATACAGGCACAGAACCGAATTAGTATTCTTGGAGGTAAACAGAATCACAGAATCACAGAACATTAGGGATTGGAAGGGACCTCAAAAGATCATCTAGTCCAATCCCCCTGCCAGAGCAGGAACACCTAGATGAGGTTACACAGGAAGGCATCCAGGCGGGTTTTGAATGTCTCCAGAGAAGGAGACTCCACAACCTCTCTGGGCAGCCTGGTCCAGTGCTCTGTTACCCTCACTGAGAAGTTTCTTCTCAAATTTAAGTGGAACCTCCTGTGTTCCAGCTTGTGTCCATTACCCCTTGTCCTATCATTGTTTGTCACCGAGAAGAGCCTGGCTCCATCCTCGTGACACTCACCCTTTAAATATTTATAAACATGAATGAGGTCTCCCCTCAGTCTCCTCTTCTGCAAACTAAACAGACCCAGCTCCCTCAGCCGCTCCTCATAAGGGAGATGCTCCATTCGCTTAATCATCTTTGTAGCCCTTTAATCATCTTTGTAGCCCTGTGTTTTATGACCTTTGAGTGACTGACTTTTGCAAAATATTTTTACCACATTTTGGTTTATTTCTAAGACAATAAATTGAAAAAAAATATGCCATTCAGAAATGTCATTTTATGTCACATGAATAGCTACCGGTAGTGCTTTCTGGATAGTGAACATCAATCACAAAAACATTAGCCACTTGAGTTAATAGATAGGAATACTAGATTACTGTGTTTGTCTTGTTAGCTCAGCACTTTCATCCTCTTCACTGAATTCATCAAGAGTTATGTGGGGCATACAAATAAAGACAGTTTCACAATGCAAATGTCTTGTGGGGGCAACGTGGTCAATTTCATAGATATTGGCTCTCAGAAGACATAGGAGTACTGGGTTTCCTTCCACTCTCTTGGAGGACTGTACATCCGGGCACAAATTGTGCATGCCTTCACGCCTCATCTGGACTTACATTACCCTCTTTTCCAAGCTGCACCTTTCTACAAAATTTTAACAGCTGCTCCACATCCAGCTCCCCGTTTTCTCACCAAATCATGCTTAGTCTCTTCCCCTCAGACATTTCAACAAGTTCAGTGAATCTCACTTTCCCACCTTCCAGTTTCTTGTCCAAACTCTTCTCCCAAACTGCCTGCACACCCACCTATCTCCATCTCCACTCACTCCCCCTCCCAATATCTTTTCACATAGTACTTTATTTGTCTCCTTGTTTTCTTTCAACAGAGTTGCACAGGTATAGCTGCAGTGTAGACACCTAGAAAACCTGAATTCCAGTTTCAGTGGCAAGGAAACCCCTTTTCAGTTGTAATGGAGAATGTCTGGCATGGATAGAATCTCTCAGGATTTAATCAGAGTGGTGGATGTGGTCTACCTTGACTTC
>NW_010166805.1:0-10634 GCF_000695765.1 Mesitornis unicolor
CACCATTTGCATGAGGAAGTTATCGTCAGTGGTCTATGTGGACAAACTCATCACTGGCATCTGCTTAAAAAATCACTTCCCAGACTATTCTCTTACTATTCCTTTAGTGTTCATATGCAACACTGATCTCTTTACCAGAATGCACTGGTATACTGCCAATTTTCTTACTAAAGCCTAAAAAAATTACATTTTCTACTTTTCTGAAACAAACATATACTATCTTAAAAATACAATTAAAAAAACCCAAACCAAACCAGAAATGAGGCTCACTTTAAAAGGCCTATTTCCTACTAAAAAGAATCTTCACTGGCATTTATTCTATGCTTGCTATCCAACCCTTTAAAATCTATAATTCATGTCCAGTCTTCTCTACTGAAGATTCATATACCTGTGACTTACATCAGGATAACCAGTATATACTACTTTGAGACGTCACTCCTGTCTTCGGAATATTGCTGCAGCATTAACAGTCTTCCTGTCTCTTGGAACAGCTGTGGTGTTCCAAGATTTATTAAAATTAAATTTCAACAGACAAGAAGTCTACCTGGCCAGCTACTCAGGTCTCTGGGTACAAATTATACAGGCCTATAGACTTAAAATTTTTTTCATTTGTAGATGTTTAATATCCCCCTTAGTTGCTATTGAACAGGAAAATAGTTTTCATTTTCTCTTGTGATGGAAAAAAAAGCAAATTTTCCAAATTTTCCATCATTTTCCAATGAATTAACAGAAATATTTATTCAACTTTTTTTTTCCTTAACATTAACTTTATCACCTCCATTTAATAGTGGATCTAAGAAGAATCTATTTTCTAATAATCTTCAGCTTCTTACTTTTTCTATGTGATCCAACCCAAACCATTCTATGATTCTATGCTAACTCCATTTAACATTTTTTCTACATTTTATGATTGTATATTAATTTCTCACCATAGCTCCTTACCTATTTTTCATTACATCTATTTTTATTCACAAACCTTGCCCTGTCTTCATTAGCTGTGCCAAGACTGTCTCTAAGCCAAAGTTGTCCTTTCTAATAGATAGGAACTGTCCATTTTAACTCCTTAATAAATTCTTCTTTTAAATCAATTATTTTAATTATTTTTTTGTTTTTACACAATTTTGTTCACAATTCTTTCTTTTAAAATTAACTCTTCTACAGATGCTGTGCATGTTTATGTGTAGTACTTATTTGTATAATTACCATTTAATCTTTTTCCCACAGTGACTGCAATTAGTCTTGCTAACTGGCCCACCAATTTTCCACTCTGTGATTAATTCTTCTTTATCATAATCTGGCACTAAACAGTGCAACATCTCTTGTGTAAGAAAATTACTGTCTCAAATTTTTAGAAAGTTTAACAACATCTTAGCACTGGCGGTCTGAGCCCTCCCTCCTTGGTGTTCTTCACTTCTAACATAATAGGATGATGTATTTGTTATAGAATAAACTGTTAAAAGATTGTAAGTTTTGTTGATCTGCTGGACTAGGACATGCTTGAAAGACCATTACTTTGAGTACAATCACTTTATTATGTGGGAGTAAAGAAGCAGCTATGACGAACAAGGCTAGACATGGGTTAAAGAGCAATTCTAGTGGATTACATTAATACACTAAGTAGTGCTGGCTGTCTTGCCTGTCAGCAAACTACCAAGAAATTAAGGATATTATATACAAGCTCACGTCTTATGCCAGTGGAAATAGGCCAAACACAGCTGCAATTGGTCACATCATTGCAAACATCTGACACACTTACCCTTGTAACAAGAGATCCAGGTCATGGGCAAACTGGGAGGACTAAACACAGTAAAATAAATATTAGTCTTCAGGGATATCACTGCAGTCAGTAGTGGTGACTGATTTTTGTTTTAATGTTTCTTTTTCTTTTTTTCTACAAGCAAGATGGATCTTCCAGACACCACCTGAATTAGTCAAGGCATTGTTATTTCCTTGACTGTAAGGCATGAATCGTAGAAAAGACGGCCAACAAATAAATGGCTTGTAGGTCCAAATTTTGCTTTGAGTGGTAGTTGCACAGCTACGTGGAAAGGGTTGATTTTGTTCTTACTGATTTCAGTGTGGCAGCTCAGGCTTTAAGTCAGAGCCGAATTTGGCAATCAGCAGTCCTTCACACTAGATAGTAAACAAACATATATAGACATATGTTCATTTTATGAATACTGTTTTAAAATCAATCAAACCAATAGTGCCTATTTAAAATACAGGAGAGGGCAGACTGTAGCATCTAGATTCTCTGCATCTAAAACTCTTTTGTGATACAGGCAGTTTCAGAGGAGCACAATGATCTGAACTTCCAGCTTGTGTTTATTATCTAAAGCACAGAATTTGCATTTTTCATCACCACTAATGAAGTCCAAAATCTGCATCTGTGTACTCCTTATTACTTTAGACTGTCAATTAGCTTTATCCTCAAAGTGCTGGCCTGAAGCTACCATCCCTCCTCATTTCAGGCTAAAGAGGAGCGGGGGAACCTCTTGGTGGAATGAAGAGGAACAGATTTACAGTTTTCAGACATTTACATGTTTCTAAACATGACTTACAATTCTTTATTGAGAAAAAGCAGCTGAGCAAGAATTACCTGGTCCTTAGTCAACTTTCACACATTACTTGGAATAAAATTGTCTTCACTAAAACCCTTGTGTAAAGAATAATTTTTAATAAGAAAATAATACCATGGGAACCACTTTCATAGCATTGTACAATAGCTGCAGTGTAAGGAGGAACACTTAAAGGTAGTGAGAATTTTTTAATACAAGCTATTCTGTTGAAGAGAAGATAAGTCATAAATATCCTTATGTTAATATATGGGGTGATAAACAAAATTCCTTAATGGTTTGAGCATGTTCAAATTGCATTTTAAGCTCCTTACTCTGCTTTCAAAAATTTAAATGCCCAGCTTTATATAGGATGAACAAAATAGTCTAGAAAACTGAGAGTGGAGGGCAGAAAAGACTAGGTTGTACATATTTCCCTTCGCTTTCAAACACAACTCAATGGATAATCAGGAAATTCTTGACTGTATGGCACAGACTGCTGTAAGGCTGCTTGCACAACAGTACAAAAAAGGATGTTGAATGCTAACAATTCATTAAGACTCCAAGGTGCTGTCTACTTAGAACACAAAATAAACTTCATAATTACATACACAAAGTCCTTAGGAAGGACTTGCCCTTACTCCTCTCGACATTTAATATGCTAAGACCCCTCAGCACTTTTCCCATGTTTCCTATACAGTTATCCATGAATCCTGTACCTCACATGGGAAACTCAAACTTGCAGACTCAGCAAGTCATTTTCTCCTCTAAGACAGTAACTATGGCCCTTTGGAACTGAGGAATCCTATTTCTCTACAAGTCACTTATTCTGTATCATTCATAATGCTTATTAGCTATCATCAACTCATAAAAAATATTACACAACACTCCACCACTGTAGTCCAAAGAGCTTGACTTTCCTGTGCTGAACAGAGTTACTGAAAAACTGCAGCAGCCGGGGTGTCCAAAGAGGAACATTGTACTCCACTTAAAGGAGGTGGCCTCCTCTGAATGTTATGACTTGAAGTAACATGGTAACTCCTTCACAAAGCTCCACTCATATCTGCTCCTTGGAAAAATTCTGTACAAAGCAACATAATCTTCACTAATTTTCCTGTACCAGAATATGCAATCAGTAGCATTATTGAGCAGTGCCATTAAATCTGCAATGACCAAATTAACTTCTAGTTTCTGTATGCCAATAGCTGCTTCTAAAATAATAACCAGGACCTGGACAGAGCCTGAGTGTCTACTGAACAGTAAAAGCCATTGATCCCAACTGGAGACCAACGTTCAGCCAGTGAATCACAACATTTATCCTTCTGGCTGGAATGGATAAGAATAACACAGAAACAGATGTGTCTCAGCCAAATGGCTTGGCAGGCTACAGGGACTTTTGGGTTCACAAAAAGGTTCTGAAAAAATACATGGAGATATTTTGCCTAGAAATGGCTTTTAGAGCTGAAGTACAATGAAGGCTGCAACATGCCTGCAGAAATACTTGCAACAGGTGTACGTAGCTGCAGTGCCTATGAGGTAAAATGACTGTAAATCAGTACGAATGCTTGAGGTGAGGTTGTGTGACGGGACCAATAAACTTAATGTTTGAGAAGAACGTTTTGTGTGAAGTAGCATGTCCAGGGCATCTAGTTGCTAACCCAGGAGCTGCCCCTAGATCTCTGAAAGAGAAGAAGCAAAAAAGCAATTCAAATTAAAAGATATAAGCAAATGACTAAGCAGCGCTCTGAGGGCCCATTAATGAACTCTCTGAAGACTGGCTGTATTTGGAACCAACCGGATCCAGTTGAAAGTCTGGTCTGTGACTCATCTCTGATTAAGCTGTTTAAAAATCCAGCTTTAATAGAATAGCTTTGAAAACAGGTGGGTCCTCAAGGACTTTCCAACAGCCTGTTAATCCTGGATGTTTGCGGGCAGGTACTCAGGTCCAAATTAGACATGGTTTTGGTTGTCAAGATGAAAGGCAGAGAATAGCTGTTTGCACAGAGCACAGACACAGCATACTTGTATAGAAAATGTTATTCCTGTTCCTAAATATGCAAGTCTTGTAACACCAGTCTGAGAAAGGAGAGAAAAATATTCTTAAGCATAGATTCATTATTTTCTGGGAATCAAACCATGCTTCAATCCTGCAGAGTGCTAATTCCTTCCTCTCTCTCCTGCAAAAAAGAGTCCCTTTCAATCTCTGATAGTCTGAATCTGATCATATCAAAGTCCCTATATATGAACTCCCTTTGTACCTGTATTTCCCAAGCATTCAAAAGAGAACAGTAATAAGTTATTGAGCAGAATACATCAAAAGAATTAAAAAGACATGGATTCAAGAGCTGTTTCCCTGACTTTTTGTGAGGGAGAAGAGTGGGCTAGCAAAGCATATAAATGAGGAGCTTACAGATCCTATTCACTGACAGTTCTTAACAAGCAATGTCATAAACCAGGGCATTTTGACTTCCCTTTGTCATGAACATTCTGTGTCTCTGTCCTTCCTCTTCTTCAAGAAAGGGTCTCCATCACTGCAGTACAAAAAAGACAAAGAGATTGTGATTCTCTTACTTTTTAAAAAATGGTGGCTTAAACAGAAAAAAAAAATCAAAACAAAAATCCCTGACTTCATATTGAAAAACAAACCAAAAAAACCTCTGTGTCTGTGTAGAACTGGCAAAGTTGCTATTTCATGGCTTCAAAAACATGATAGGAAAGTGTGCAAAAATAGCTCCAGTTCAAGAAAGAAATTCCTGTTAACAGGTTACAGCCATCCTCATCCAAGAAGGGGACTCTCAAGTGTGAAATATATCTTTCAGAAAAACTAAACACTTTTGATAACTCTTATATGTGAGAAATATGTGGCATTAAGCCAAAAATAAACCAAAACAATATAAAACACATAAATTTTACTGTCCAGATAACTATGTCAGAAGTAAAACTCCCAACTTCTGTTTGAAATGACAAGTAAAACCTACTTACGAGAACTATACAGGAAATACTTGACTGTCTGATTAGAGTGAGAAAAGACTACTCAGAACACAGCCTGTGTGAGTAACTCTAAGGTAGGAGTGACTCCAAGGCGACTCTCTTAGATCATGAAAGACCATCAGCACTAAGGTCAAAAAACATGAGCAATGTTATCATTTGTCATAAGAAAGGAAAAAAAAGATGCTGATGTTCAGATACAGGTAAGCATTGTTTGAATTTGGCGACCACAGATGTTAGCAATGGACAGAACAGCTAATCTGACATTTTTCCCTGCCAACAGAGTATTGCTTCTCTTATCTAGAGCTTTGCTTCCATCTAGTTTTAACTTTCTTAATAAGCGAGGCTCTCCCTATTTCTACTGGAAGATAATATTTCATAGTCTAAACCTGAGCTCATTACATTTTCTTTTTTTATTATTTTTGTACATTTATCCCATTATTTATGTTTACTGCTTCATTAAGCAGAGTGACTATGTCTACTTTTGCTACGGTAAGCAATATCCTTCCCTGTTATTCATGCTTTCTTGGCTATAAGGAGAAAGATCTTCTGGCATGTTATTTTAAAGCAGGCCTGAATCAAATGATTTAGATTGAGATTGAGAAGGAATCAATCTGTGAAACAGTAATAACTAGAATTAGCAGATACTGACCTCTGCCAAGGTGATAACTGCTCCATACCACAAAGGCATTTATCATGGCTCACACAGAATAGGAAACATCTTGGGACACACTCGAGGATGCTGGCGCTGAAGGGGGGAAGAGCATCCAGAATGAAGCTGATCCTGCTCAGGTGCTAAAAGCAATAACCCCCCATCCATTCTCTGCGAATGGAAATCACCTAGACTGAGATGGGCTCCAGACAAGGTCTACTTCAGCGACTGAAAAGGGCATCAAAGAAGCACTGTTATGAGATTTAGAAGTGTTCCAGTAATTAAAGCTGTTGAGATCATAGGGGCTAATAAATGTCCAATGACAGGTTCAAGGCATATTCTAACTCCTGTCCTGCACACTTTTATTCAGCTCTATTTTTGGATTGTTTTTATTACATTGCAGATGTTATTTTTATTTATAAGATGGTTAATTTATTTCTAATTAAATGTAAATAAATGAAAGAGGAGGCTTACTTTCAGCAAACTTATTTAATTTATCTGTTGTCATAGGACAAAGGTAACCATGCAAAATTAGAAGGGCTTGGGGAAAGAAACCCATTTCTGATGGCTGCTTTATGTCATACATATACTAAAAACAGAATATATACCTACAATGCAAAATTTAGATTTTTTGATTTGCAAAAATAAATTTGTCTGTATTTCATAAAGCCTAGTAAGTTTCTGACTTCCTAGTAATGTTGGGAAACAGAAATACTTGAATAGTGTAAAAAGGGATGTTTATAAGACTGATAAAATTGGTATGAAACTTTTGTATGTTTATCTGAAAACCAAGTTTTAATAAACTGAATACAGTAGCTTAAAGTCATTTGCTCTGCTATTCACATTAAGATTTCAGCACTCATTGTCACCTGGAAATTGGTACCAGTGAGCGTATTGATTACTCTGCACTTCTCCTCCCTTTGAGGGGAGATCTGTTGTGAGGCTGCTGAGCTTTTGAACCTTTCCGCGACTCTATCACTGGGCAATCTGACTGGAGCCCCAAGAGCAGGTAGGTAGAATAAATGTGGAGATTGCTAAGCAGTAAGAGGTAAAATAAAGTAGAAAGATCTCTCTTGACTATATACTTGCATTTCGATTCCCTCATCAAATGATGTTTCTAAAGACATGTGCTTTAAAAATTATTAGTTCTCAACTTCCTCCAACAGTCTTCATTCCCTTGTATCTTTCAAGTACCTTTTATAGCTGTTTGAAAAACCCAGATGCTCTCCTTGACTCAACCTTTTCATTTTATAACAGAGCAAGGTTGCAAGATAATTTGCATTTAGATTATTTTTTTTGTAGGGTTATCACAATGCTGGATGTATGAATTTCATAGTCCCACTTCGCACAGAAGTTCTTAGTATGGCCTTAAAACACATGATCAAGGCAAATGCACTTCTATGTAAAAGACAGACAGATACTGAGTGAACAGAATTCATATCATCATTCATAGGAAAATGCTGAAATAACTTTCACAATTTGAAAATATTACTGCAGCTATAATAACGAGTACTATCTTGGTCTGTAAGTATGACAGATCAGCCTCTCCAGGACGATTACCTTCCTGAATCTTATCCTGTATCTGTTTTCTTAATACATGTTATTTCCCAACACAATTAAGAACTGGATACTAAGAACTGGCACAAGAAATCTAGAACATTAAAATGAACTATTTCACAAACACAAATGAAAGAGAGAGCAGAAAATTACAGAACCTATTTAAACAACAAGCTGTCAGCCTAAGGACAAATGAACTTACTTGAGTTCAATAATCGTATTTGGCATCTCCTCTTAATTGCACCTGGGAAGGCAAAACATGATGCAATTGCTCCTGGCTGGCTGGCAATGATGTAAAGACAAGTGACAAAGTTTTCCAAACACGACCTTCCTCCCCCAAGAGCTGGATTGCCAGAAGTGCAGCCCAAGGAAACCAACACTTTGCTTGATTTCTTTTCCATCACAATGTTTCTCTTTTCTGAGCAAACCAAGCAGAAAAAAAAAAAGCATCAATAAAAGTTTTTAAGAAGGGCTTCATTTGTTAGCTGTCCCTAATTTCATTCCTGTTTATGTTTCTGTGCCCTTGAGCAAGCAGATGATAAGGTTCTGGGGTAAACAGAATCAGATAATAATGCACATTGCAGTCCAGTAATAGACTCATTAAATATCAAATCAATTTGCTAATTAATTAATTCCCTCAATATCTTTGTAAGGTATTGTTAGTTTCTGGGGGCTCCTTGTTGTCCTTTTTTCCTCAGATGAGGAAAATGAAAACTAAGGAGCTGGCATATGCTTCCAGACACACTCTCCAATGAGATTCCTGTGTGTTACCAGGGTGTCCGAGGTAGAATCCATCTGATTAAAAAAAAAACAGAGGGAGTTTTCAGCAGAGCATTTGCTTGGAAACCTTCACTGTGGAAATAATTTTCTCATTTAGCCTTGAACAGCTTCAATCTACTGGTCTGACTGGCCCTTGTCAAACCTGCCTGTCTCAGTGGGGCTTCAGAGGAGTGTTGGGGAAGGACACAAGTAACTCTTCTTCCTGGGATTTAAAGGGAATCGGCTTCCCATTTCTTATTTGCATTTTAATTAATTATAGTGTGGATATGTGCAGAGAGTGTGGCTGGAGAAAAATGCTACTGTTTTACATTCATTACCACTTTGGATTTTATTTTCATTAACGTCAGGAGCACTGAGAATTTTAAGCAGGCTTTCTTTCAAGATGTATTTAAAGCAAAAGAAATAAACTAAAACTATTTCACTAGAACTGTAATGTGAAAAAAAATCCAAACTTTACTGGCAACCTCTGCCTCAAGGAGCTCACATCTAAAGAGGTAAGAGGCAGGTGGACAACAAGGCTACGTGTAATTTTTACACATTTCATTACTGGCACAGATGCAATGCTGAGTCTTAAAGAGAGGGTCTTGTAAGTCATCCCAGCCTGGCTGCAGCAGAGATGAAAAGACACTGAGGCAAGTGTGGGGAAAGTAAGTCTTCAATGACAAAAAAAGAAACAGTTTGTAATTCCAGTTTAAACAGTAGAACTGTTAAGAGACGACTCGTTGGTCTAAGGCCCCACCCCTGGAGATATTCAAGGTCAGGCTTAAGGGGGCTCTGAGCAACCTGATCTAGTAACATTGTTCCTGCTTACTGCAGGGGGGCTGGACTGGACGATCTTTAAAGGTTCCTTCCAACCCAACACATTCTATGATTCTACGATGAGGACAGAGTTACTCAGTTCACTGTGGTTTGTCTAGGACTACACCACGTCATTAGCTATTTTGACAAACGAGAGAGAACTATATTAAGACATGGCCAAGGGTGGAACCAAGTGGCTACAACTGTAAACAGCATAATATTCTACCTTAATGACAAGAAAAAGGGAGCAGTGGTAACAAACGGGGTCAGCACCATTATTTAATATGAGATGAACTGACTTGTGCCATGAGAAAAGCATGAACCCATGGAGAGTAATGACATAAGAAAAATGAAGCAGGGCACACAGCAGGTGATCAAGGAGATAGAGGTCAGTGGGGCTTCTCTGCAGGAGTGAGGAAAACTCAGTGCCTGTGACACGGGCACTAAAAGGAAAATAGAAGGTAGGCATGATAGCTGCATTACAGTGATTATTTTATTGGAATAAAATTCAAGACCTTTGCAGAAAAAAGGACTGGATGGAGAAGTGAAAAAATGGCTAAGATTACGGGTACAGCATTCATATACATTGCAGAATAAAAATGTTTACTTAGGAATAATCTATTTAGAATGGCACGAATTGGGTGAAGATGGTCATAACACCTCAGGCAAACTTTGTAACAGGGAAAAAGCAACCAACGTGTCATGTAGAAGCGAGCCAAGGTGCAAATCAATACCCAAATGAAGGAAAGAAAAGGCAAGGAGTACCAAGCTGAAAGCTACATGAGCAATAGAGAGCTTGACATAATAAAGAGGCAAACTGGGAGAGAAAGCCAATCTGCACCCATGTCACTTCTCTCCAGCTAGCTGTGGCTGGAGACCAAGGACGCAAGGACACCAATGATGGTGCTTGTTAAGAGTGGAAGGACAGCTTGGCTCCGGACAGCCACCGCGGGGGTGCAGCAGGCCAGGGGGCTGGGCAGGCTGACAGAGCCAAACCTCACTACTGGCTATGACGTGGCCACGAGTTCTTTCTGCAATTGGGAAGATATCGAATGCTTCATACAAGTGATACTGGCGCAGCCTCAAGGCAAAGCCCCAATCGCCACCACAAAACTAGGCCCCTCTCCACTGCACCCCTCTTCCCCCCCAACTCTCTCCTCTGCACCGCCAGGCACGTGACGCCACCTCCTGGCGCGTGCGCGGCTCACGCGCAGTGAGCTCGGCGGGGCCGCGCCTGCGCGCTGAGGCAACGGCGGGGTGGAGCGGAGGTGCCAGGGGGCACAGGGACGGCGGGTTTGGTTACC
>NW_010166806.1:0-9049 GCF_000695765.1 Mesitornis unicolor
AGAGTTGGCCTCAGCCCATTGATTCAGCCTACAAATCAATACTTATAAATACTTATGGGGAGTATTTTTCAGCCTAATGACACCCGTCTCTACTGCCATGGCCCAGACTAGCACTGGTCCTTCAAGCGAGGTCATTCAAATCCAACACGGGTTGTAGCAGGATCCTGCAGACACATCACTCTGTACAAAACTGACAGCTAAGTTAAAGGCACCATCCTCTGAAGTCCCTAGTTGATCTTCTCTGAACTTACCTCAAAAAGGTGTTGTAAAGGACTGGATTTCAGCTTTTCTTTGTTGCCAAAGCACTGGAAACCGACACCCAGTAAGCCTTGAATGACAATTAAATACAGAGTTAGACAACAGCCCAGAACACGTTGTTTTGTTAAGTTGTTTTCATAAGCAAGTCTAATCTTAACACTGTATGTAATAAAGCAATTGCTTTACATTTTTATACAGCAGTTTCTGCTGTGGGCTTTCAGGAAGTGCCTTTCAGCAGTAGAGAAGACTTTGGTTTCATTGCAGGAGGTTCCCCTCTGGGTTGCCCACGATGCCCACCAGCGTGGTGCAAGTGCTGTAGATTGCATTTCTGGGTGTTAGGGACAAAACTGACTCTGTGGCCTGTCCAGGTTAGCAACAAATATAACGTTATGTATACTACAAAAATAAGTCAAAAAGCATAACCTATTATGTCACTGCATGACAAATAAAAAAACAACCCAAAACTGTAATAGCTAGAAACTGTAAGAAATACTACATTGCTTTTTCAATTCCTCATAAATGGAATTTGCATTTCTGGACTTGCAGGGAAAAATCACCTTTTACACAGCAACCAGCTGTAAATGAGAAGCCACACAGCAGAAACTGTCCAGCTCAACAGAACTCGCTCAAAACATGCTTCCTCCCTTAACAGTGTTATCATTTCAAGGACAGCAGAAACGGGGACACAGTGTGGTATTCCTCGTACCGCTCATGTCATGTTTTCAAGGGAACTTTTTGCTGCATGCTGAGAATATGCAGCTTTTTTTCAAGCATCCAATTTGGCTTCAGCACTTTCCAGATGTGATCTGAAAGGGCAAGAAACCCAAATCCCAATCTTCTTGTCTAAATCAAAAGAGCCCATTAACTCCCTCAGTAATCTACCAATATTAACCCTACAGCTTCTTAGATTTTCTCAGGCTGCTTTTAAGGCCATCTCATTCCTCTGAGCTGACAAGGACTGATATAAATACAGCACCTGAGAAATATTAATTAGTCCAATCCTATTGAAAGGGAGTTTAAGGACAGCTTGTTCTATGAGCAATCAGAGCTCGATTTTCTAACGATCTCTCAGATATTACTGTACCTGCACATTCTACTTTTCAATGCTGGCTTCACACTCCAGCTCCCAGCAAGACTGCCAGTTTTTATTCAACCCAAGCACATCCTTGCATATGTTTCTGTCTTCCCCAAATTATCCCTATCCCTTGTTATACTCCCCAATTACTGGCAAGATACACCCTGTGTGGTGACTGATTCTGACCCAGATGTGCTGACTGGTTAAGCTGGCAGGCTAAACACACAACTTAACTTTCTCTCCCAGGGGGCACTACATTGTATTTCTACCCCTGCTCGGCTGCCAACTGTCACAACACCAAAAGACATTTCTTCTCCCAAAGACATTTTTCTTTGTCAGCTCTGGCTGAAGCTGGCCAATGGGTTCAAAATGTATTAGGAGGAGAGTGACAGGAAGACAGAGGGACAGACAGTGTGACGGCAAAAGCTTTGTTACCTTAAGAAACCTGCCCCAAAACTGCCTCAAGGTTGAGGACTTCTCTGCCACGTTTCAGCAAAATATGTTTTTAATTAGTACATTTTAAAGCCTCTGACAATAGCAGTTGTAATAGAAATGCTGACAGATCGTTCATTATAGCTCTGCTTCTGGGAAAGGACCACTATAATAATATTCCTGTGCTGTAATTTTGTGAAGCATGGTTATATTATTTGTTATAAAACCTGTCACGCATCTGAGCTGAGCCAGCCCAAATAAAGAGGGGAGCACCCATTTTCAAATAAAGAGCTGGAGTTACCAGGTCAAAAGCGTGATTCTAACATTACAGGTACTCGTGTAAATACAGGCATTGCGATCTTTATGTCTTCAGGAAACTTTTTATTAAAATACATAAAATTCCTGACATTCAGGCTTGGGAGTACAATTTAGTATTATCAAAGAGAGAGTGAACGAGGTCAGTTGAGAAGCCCTTTAACCACACTGCAGTTCATTGCTTGATTGTCATTGCCACATCCACTGTACAACAACATCGTGATAAAATTATGTCTAAGGGGCAAGAATTAATGAGACATGAAGCAATGATGACATTTATTGAATTTTAGGTGAACTCATTCTTTATTCAATTCCTATGAAACAAATCCTAAGTGAAGCAAAGCTCTGCTACGAACTAGTGTTTGAACAGAGACAGGATCAGGAAAGATGAGCTGCAGAGAAAATAATGTAACAAAGGAAAAGGTCTTCTATTGCTGCTCCCACATTCGTAACAAAGTTTTACTCAACTGTCTAAAACCCAGAAATTTACTCTAGAAGGAGAATGGGTAGAACTGAATACATTTTAATTATGTGGCCTACACTGCTCAATCTGAACACATAAATGGAGCAGAAGCAGGGTCTTTACATTAACTTTTTATTACAGCTCCACTCATAAAATTGATTCACTGATGTCCCCATGAACAGCAGTAGCAGTAAAACTGGAGGGGACAGCATAAGGGCTGGAATGAGCAAAAGTGACTATTTAATAGACATTGCACTCTGGGTTTGTCATTTAAAAATAAATATATGGACACTGTTTTCAGAACCTACTGCAAAAGATGTGGGGGAGTTTCACAGTTTTCCCAGGTGTACCAGCTTTCAAGGACAAAGAAGTAGGCATGATTGTATTTTTTTAATGCCTAAAAATATGTCAAAATCAGCTTTTGGGGGGAAATTAGAAAAGGTAAGGAGGATATGGATCAATTTAAAATGCAAGATTAACAACAGAAATCAAAGTTGTGAATCCTGTGGATTACAATTTATGTTCAGCAATTGGACATAAATGATCCCTGGTCAGGGAATAAATATCAGCTCATGCTGGGCTGCACATGAGGATTTCTCAGTCCTCACGTATCTGATGGGACATTTCAGAAGAGGTAGGAGTGCATGTCTGTGCATGCAAATGCACATGTGTGCAATATCGATAGTCTTCTAGGGCCTATTCACTTGCCCATTCTCCACACCTCCCTTTTCCTACATTTTAAAGGGAAACTGCTATCTGGGGGGTAATATTGGGATATCTTTAAAGATACAATCTCTCTGTGTCTCATCCTGCCAAAATTCAGTTGCTGTTGAAGTTAGTTATGCTCCATGAATAATGAACGAGTTTCCAGAGGGAACAAAAACCCAGACAAAGGTAACACCACAACACACACAAAGACAAACAAATACAAAATACACATTTTGTTACAATCATTGTGTTGTTATGTACAGGTGTGGCATAGCTAAGTTAGCAAGGTTACTCCTCCACAACTGTTACAAATGCGTAACCTGAATAGGGGAGACAGTATCACAGCAGACATGCAACAGCTATGGTAATAGGTGTGCATTTTGTCTGGAGGTGGCAACAGAAGCCTGCTCAGCTATGAGAGCGCTACAGGTATAACCAGCAAGTGCAGAAGGTATTTATACTGCCTTTTAAAAATAAACACCAAATTACACATATTTAATCTGAGAGAGGAGCTACTGAGGGATGGAGGCACTGCTGGGTAAATTTCCGCCTGTTTTTCTTGTACAGTAGTTTAGGTCACACTGCTGCTGAATCAGTCTGGATTGTTTTGTTCATATTTTAACATTAACTACACATTACATGCACGGAAACACAATATTACTCTCTGTGAGCCCAGAGTGAATCCAATGGGCCTGCAAAAACTGAAGCTGGAAACCTAGACCATATGACAGAGTAGAGAAGGGAACAGGAGAAACAAGTATCAAAACATACCAAACTGCATGCCCCAGTCACCAAGGTAATTTATTCTTGTTACTTCATGGCCCAGTGCAACTTTGAGATTTGCTATAAAATTCCCTGGTAAGGAAACAAAACTGGTATTATTATTCAGTTGCAGGTAGTCTCTCATTCCAATTTTCAGTTAATGTATAAATCTGTATTGAAAACAAAGAGGAAAAATAATCAGATTAACTACTCTACAGAATTTGATAAAACACAACTAAAAGCAATAGTATTCTGAGCAGGAAAAGAAAGGATGGACACTTGAAAGGTGCTCACACAACAATGATAAAAACAAACGTGCATGTACATAATGCAAAGTATATGAACATGAAAAAGTCTTCTTGTATTCTCACATATACATGGCAGTATACATAAGTCCCATTACAGTCAGGCAACCTCGTACCAGGAGGTTAAGCAAGTACTCAAATTCACAAAGTGCTGTTAACTGTGACATTAATCTTTTTATATTGCTGGGGCAGTACCGAGCTCTGCACTTCTCACACTGTGTGTCTGATACACTCCAAGCTTCCTGGATCACATAAGCACATCTTGCTTCTGTCATTCTGTCAACAAAACCCCTTCACCCTTCTCCTGAGCTAAGCTACAAGCCTAGAACTACAAAGACGAAATACCCACATCCCTTCCTCTTTTTTCCTGTGCTTCAAAGGTATCTTTTAATTAGAACACCGATGTAAAAGGATGCAGAACACCTTCTTTTCTTCTGTTATCGTAACACCATATCATAGCTTGCAATTACTCTCAATTCCATTCCATTCAATTCTCTGTTGTCAATTCATTCACTTACTACTGGACAAACATTGATCTAAAAAATATTTTTGAAAGTGGCTTTTTCCCAGAAATGGCACATAAAGAGCCAAAAATACGCAATTTCATTCAACTATCAGTCCATGAAGAGGCACAATTATTAACTTTCTGTAATTAGTAAATATAGATGATACATTAAATGTAATTAAAAACTAATACATTATTAGCTGCACAGATGCTGTAGGATCTTCTGCTAATAACCTTTTATTGTGAGAGAGGGAAAGGAAGAAGAAATAATGTTTTCCATATGCCATTAGAGTGCTGCCCAATAAATCATTAATTATTCCATTACAAATTACAGCAACTGTTTTGGTAATGCTAGCATAAAGTAAAGTAATCAACGTAGAAAAGCAAGCTTTTTGCAAGACAGCCACCAAGACCTAACTATTTGCCTGCTCTGCAGCCCAGTGCAAACTGGAAATTCAAAATTCAAAGGACTCTCTTAACACCTCAATGAGAACTGCCCTGGGTGTCTCTGTAGAACAATTTAAAACTACTTCATTTAATGTTCACAGTCATAAAACTACATTACGTGTGACTTAATAAATCTGCCAGCAGCACACCACGCTCTTTTCTTCACTACCTAATGAGCAAAAGGTTTTTAATTAGCCAAGCGGAGCCTGACACAGCCACCCCACTGGAGAACTGAAAGCAGGAAGACATGAAAGCCCTTTTAGGACACAGTTAAATGCACACTTACCTACTAATGTGGAACGCAAGTGTCCTATGTGAAACTTTTTGGCAATATTAGGGGAGCTGTAACAAATTTTCACAAATATGTGTTTATTCAACGTACAAAACTGCCAGATCACCAAGTCAAAAGAATTCAACTCATGCATATAGCAGCAGAACTGAAATAAAACCATTTTAAATTTTCTCATAATAGACCCTGATTAGATTCTGTTCTAGACAGCAAATTTTCCTATCCAACCAGATTTTCCTCCAGTATCAGTTAAAAGCCAGTGTTACAGGGGAAGAAGAAACCACAACCAACCTCACAACAAAGAACCCCCCAAAACCCAACTATACTAGGACTTACACTACCTTCTCACTTTTTAGGTGTTTTGGACATATGGATCATTTCTACAAGGGCAGGTAGCGACAGAACGAGGGGGAATGGTTTCAAGCTGGAAAAGGGTAGATTTAGACTAAATATTAGGAAGAAACTATTTACTGTGAGGGCGGTGAGACACTGGCACAGGTTGCCCAGGGAAGCTGTGGATGCCCCCTCCCTGGCAGTGTTCAAGGCCATGCTGGACGGGGCTTTGAGCAACCTGGGCTGGTGGGAGGTGTCCCTGCCCATGGCAGGGGTTGGACTGGATGAGCTTTAAGGTCTCATCCAACCTGAACCATTCTGTGATTCTATGATCATTCTCCTCAAACCTTTATTACAGATAAATCTGATACCAGAACAGGGGATCTTGCGTACAAGAATCAGTAACTGAAATCACATCTTCTCCTACCAACAATGTTCCCTGCCAAAAAACACCCTGTACCCACAATTGTTTGCCTCTGACAAACGGAAGCTCAGTTAAGAAAATTAACCCTCCAAATTAAAGCCAAGTGCTTACTCTCCATGACTATGGAAGCCTGCAGAGGGAGTATAAGTGAACAAAAATATTTATACTTAGAGATCTGAGTTAGCCACTTTTCCTTACATGAGCAGGTGAGCGTAAACAAAATTACACTGGACAGAAATTTTGGGGCCAGCAATTGAACAGATTTAGCAAGACAAAAGCCCAGCTGCTTTTGCAAGTTAGGGAGGAAGGTATTAAGCTGAAAAAAGAAATGGGATAGTGGCTAAAAATTCAGATGATGTTTCTTGATAACAAAATAAAAGAAGCCTACTTAAAAACTGAATGCTATTATGCACTAAATGAGAATATTCTTAGTGGATGGCAGTGTGAGGCATGAACTCTTGAAATACCAAAAATATATTCTGGGAAAAAGCCTCAATTCCCAAAATGTAACTTATATTCTCCTTGGCAAATATATCACAGTATCAAATACAGCTGAATATAATACCATAAATGTGGTTTAACTCCACAGGCATCATACATTACAGCAATGAATATCAATCAGCATAAAAGGCAGTTTTCTCATCATGCACTCTTACCTGAACTCAATCACTGCTTTCTCTCTAGGCACTGCAGAGAAAAGTTCACTTCTTACTCCGTACTCTGAGCCATCTTTCAGCACCTGCTGCAATACAGTCTAAAACACAAGGACAACAGGAAAAAAAAAAAAAAAGAAAAATATGCTTTAACAACAGCAAATGTGATCAAGATTGTTTACCAACCACATACGTCTGTTCCCACAGCCTTTATTCCCATTAGCAATTAGGTGGCTGGGCTGCCAAGCAAACAAGATCTCATATGGAGATGAAAATGCCAATAACTTTTGAAAGCTGCATCTGACCAACTAAAAAATTAGAAAAACTCTAGGCAGAGACTTTGGGGAAAATCAAGGCTGATTTTGGTGGAAACTTAAAAGGAAGTGGGAAGACTATTTTTTATTCATTTTCAGTTACATAGCTTAAAAGGGTAAGAGAGTAACCTGGGGGTAATTGGTGGGCAGGAAAGGAAACAAAGTCCAAGAATGTGGGAGAACAGTGTCATCATGTAAAATAAGAGTTCTCACATAAATATGGTTCTAATCAGGGTCCTCACCTCTCCTAATTTAGGAACCACATTTTAAAATTAAAAGTGTACTTTGCAGAACTAGACCATAAATTTGGATGAAAAAGCATGAGAGCTTAGGAGCAAATTCTAGGCCTACATAGCAAATCAGCAACACGGATCCTCCAGCAGAACTTATAAAAGACAGTTTTACATAGAAAACACCTAAGACAACAGTAAGTATTCTAGAGTTTTATATTGAGGAATTTATTTTTACCTTAATGTGCCTGAAATATAGTACTCACCTTTGCTAATAATTCCCTGTTTATTGTAAAGTTCACTGTTCCTGGACCAGCACAGATTTCACTCACTACAGCATCGCATTTTAGCTAAAAGAACAAAAAAACCAGAAATTCTATATGAAAACAGCTAAATTGGAAAATTACAAATAAATCCATTATAAACATTAATTTAATCCATTATAAATATTAAACGTTATTTATTGGTTTGAAACAATCACTTGTGAATCATTTAACCAATCCTGTTGCAAAAGGGATGATTGTATTGTTTCCATTCCACGCAGCCTGAAATGTCACACACGTTTCACTTCAGTCCCCGCACGCTACAGTCTGTGTTATACTCTGACTGGGAACCGTAGTCGATCTTTTTTGTACACACAAAAACTGAGATACGTTTGGCAACTTACAGAGCACCTGACAGCACTTAAGAAAATAAATTAAAAAATCAAGCTCAATGTCTTAAGAAAAACCTGAGACAGATGCTTTAAATGACAATGTCCTGCAGCATCCAATGATATAAAATAAAGATGTTAAACATGAACTTATTAAAAAAAACTATTAACAATTTCCATAAGGTACATGTTTTGAAAATTCTGAACCCATAAGGAATATTTGGACACACAACCCCTAACATCAACCTCCTCCTTACACAAATTTTGGCCTCCACAGGCTGAGAGTTTCAGATCTCAGCCTGTCAGGTATGTGGGTTTCTTGAACTAGCTGTCTTTTATAGCCATGAAATTCCCTTCAAAAAAAAAAAAAAAGACAGATAGAAAGCATATAAAAGATAACACAATCACTTTATCATCATGGTTAGCCTTGAAGTTCTTTAACCTTCACAAGCTCCAATAACAACAAATTCCAATGTTTACTCACAAGCTATGTGAAAAAATATTTATTGTATTGACTCAGTTTCTCGCTTCTTCACTTTATGAAAGATCCTTTTTACTTATCACAGAATCACAGGATCACCCAGACCAGGTCACACAGGAACGCATCCAGGCGGGTTTTGAATGTCTCCAGAGAAGGAGACTCCACAACCTCTCTGGGCAGCCTGTTCAGTGCTCTGGCACCCTCACAGTAAAAAAGTTTTTCCTCATGGTCAGTTTGAACCTCCTATGCTCCAGCTTGCTCCCATTGCCCCTTGTCCTGTCATTGGCTGTCACTGAGAAGAGCCTGGCTCCTTCCTCCTGACACTCACCCTTCACAAATTGATAACCATGAATGAGGTCACCCCTCAGACGACTCTTCTCCGAGCTAAAGAGACCCAGCTCCC
>NW_010166807.1:0-1978 GCF_000695765.1 Mesitornis unicolor
TATATATACATATATAAAATATATATATACACCCCATGTTAATACAGGAATGGATGCAATGCAAGCACTGTGTTTTTAGGTATCAAAAACCCTCTCCCCAAAATGCCCTTACTAAGTATCTCCCAGGTTTCAATTTCTCCTGCACTTAAAGGACACTTTAATGAATTTAATATGAGTCATTTCACTATCAATGTGCTCATGTAATTAAGTTGCCATGTGTTGAAAGTGCATCCCTTACAGGACGATTAGGACAATTACTTAAGTCAAGCCAGTGCAAAGTGGCTGTATTGATGTCTGCATCACCACACGATGATGCCATGGCCAAACTTCACAAGTGGAAGCATAGTAATGATCTTAAAGTGATTCCCAGCAACAGAGTGGCTTCAGAAAGCAAGGATGACAGAAAAGCTAAGGTCTAGAGCTGTCTCTGGTCTGCCATGAAACAACAAACACCCTGTAACATGTTACCAAAACATACTACAAGAAACATTGTTTTTCAATGCCCTTTAGCATCTTCCTCGCAAGACAGTGAAAGGGTTCTCAGATTATAAAGATTACACCATGCAAACTATCAGTCATTAAGATGTCATCTCACACTTAACCCACCTTTCTTTTCCACACAGCGACTGCTCAGGAGATGTGCCAGGTTTAAGAATCAGATAAGTTAACTCAATACCAGCAAATTAATAGCAGAGGGGGAAAAAACTGCAAGGGAAAAACCATACAGAACAATAATTACTAAGATCTGCCACTGTTTCTCGGCGATCTGTCTTGCACTGCTGACTCTCAGAACAGCACACCAGCTGTAACACAACAGGATACTTAAGTTTCCCAATGTAACTGCCCAGCAGAAATACCCCAAACACAGCAAAGCCATCCGCCCAACAATGCCACGCAGAGTGAGATCTATCAGTTTTACTCTGTTTTCTGTCTTGTCCATAAGCATCTTCCCATTTTCCCACTAACACAGGTTCTGGGAAGAACTAGATTTAATTCCCATCCTTCAATCACAGCAACAATTCACAAACCAAAAGTAAAAGAGGAAATGGCTGAACTGAAGGCAGGAAGGCCACTAAGCCTTCTTCCCAGAGATGATTTTTTAGACAGGCAGATGCTTTTTTTACACTTTTTTAAATTGTAAAATTAATGTCAGTAGTACCTGCCACACAGGAAACCTATGTTTTTAGCCAACTGACATATTTTAATCTTGAAATTTATTTACTTTGCCCAAAATGCTAGCTATTTTGAAACAGCAATTGCAGGCCTTAGTCAGATCAGGAATCCATCCTCTCGGGTCCTGCAGACGCTACAAGTTACAGCCCCCACTCCAGTGAGAACAAAACTATTTCCCATTAACAACTTTTCCTCTTAAAAATCAGTTGTTTCTGACCAGCTCATATACATTGTAAACCTTAAGTAAGTTGCAAAACAATGGCATTTCTGAAGTTACAAGATGGGTTATCATTTTCTCCAGCATGACTTTGCACGGTGCACCTTATATTCTGCCTTACGAAAATGTTCACTATGGAAACCTCCCAGGCTACTGACAGCAGCCAGCTCCCATGAAGGAAGGAGCAGCAAACAGCAAGGTAGGCCTTTTCTTTTGCTGTGAAACCTCTCCCACCACAATTCTGCTGTCAGAGCGGGTGAAACTGTCAGGCATAAAGGTTACCACGCAAAAGCATTTTATAATGGCAACAAGTTTCTCCAAAGTATTTAGATATAATTGTTCTGCTAAACCACACATGTGACTGTGAAACTGGCATCACTGGCCTATTTCTGAATAAACAAGGGCCTTGTAGAACCGCAATAGCGAATGCAGTTAAAAATTCACAATTAACTGCCTGCCTTGTTTTTCTTCTCCTTTCATTATTTCCACCGTGGAGGAGGGCGAGGGGTGGGGAGCCCTGGTAACAAGTTTGAAAAAGGCACAGATGGAAAACTTGCACAGCCCTTCCCGTGCGGGCATCCTGCCCTC
>NW_010166808.1:0-5354 GCF_000695765.1 Mesitornis unicolor
TCCCTCCCAACTCAGTGTCATCTGCAAACTACCATTCTTTTGCTCTTTTGGACTCAGAGGGGTTAATGTTTTTGTATGCAGCTCTTAAGGCAAAAATTAGCAGTTGTAAGTGGAATTTTTCAGAGTAAAAACTTGCTGGATGAAGATCAATTAAAATGCCATATTTGTGCGGACTAACCCAGGGAGGATTTTTAGTGCAGAAGAAATCTGATTGAAAGTGAGTAGTTCTGGCTGGAAGATTAGGTATTGGTAAAATGTTTGCCAAAACCTGTTACGCAGGGCGTGTTGACGATGGTTGCTTTTCATCACAAATCACTGAGGAGTATGTAGTTAGATTTAGCGTGAATTTCTTTACTGAAAACTGTAAAGCTAACAATTGGATAAAAATTGGATAAAAATGAGGGGTGGCCTTTGCCTTTTTAGCAGGAGTTTGGACTAGGTGGCCTCTGGAGGTCCTTTCCGACCTAAATTATCCAAGTCTAAAGAAAATACGTGAAATCTTTTAAAATAGACATTGGAAAAAGGCTGTAGGACTTTCTTCAAAGATGCCCTTATAATACTGAGCAAGAGAGGATTCAAAGAAGAGTTACTGGGAGCGAGTAAACAGCAGAGTTCACTTTCTAACAAGCATCTGTCAGAGTCTGCAGGGTTCAGTTCCAGCACTGAACTCACAAAGCATCTTTGACATCCTGTTTTTGTGAGCCTGAGGGAGCTGAGGACGCTCTCAGCTGAAGCCTCGCAAGCCTAAGCCTGCTTACTGCAATGAAGTAAAAATCTGAAGAGCTGAGATGTGCCTTAGTCCGAAGTTCATGTGCTGGAAACCCAGGAAGTCACAGAATCACAGCATGTGTTGGGTTGGAAGGGACCTTTAAAGCTGATCCTGTCCAACCCCTGCACTCAGCAGGGACATTGGTACCAGATCAGGTTGCTCACAGCCCCATCAAGCCAGGCCTTGAACATCTCCAGGGATGGGGCCTGCACCACCTCTCTGGGCAACCTGTGCCACTGAGCTACGACCTCATGGGGAAGAGCTTTTTCCTCATATCCAACCTAGATCTCCGCTTTTCCAGTTTAAAACCATTCCCCCCTCGTCCTATTGCTCCATGCCCCAGTGAACAGCTCTTCTCCAGCTTTCTTATAGGCACCTTTCAGATCCTGGAAGGTCACTATAAGGTCTCCCCGCAGCCTTCTCTTCTCCAGGCTGAACAACCCCTACTCTCTCAGCTGTCCCCATAGCAGAGCTGCTCCAGCCCTTGGATCATCTTTGTGGCCTCCTCTGGCCCCGCTCCAGCACTTCCATGTCCTTTTAGTGTTGGGGACTCCAAATCTTGATGCAGCACTGCAGGTGAGGTCCACCAGAGCAGAATACCCTAAAAATCGCGTGGTAAAGATAACCCGAGGGTGATGGAGAAAGCTTTGTGGATGCATTGCCATGATTTCCAGTGGGATTCACTTCTCTGCCAAGTCCTGTTGGGGAGTATTTCAAGGAAACTTGTGAGGTGGCTGTAGGGAAGGAGCAAACTGAGCAGAACTGGAAATGATTATGTGTATAGGAGAAATAGGGTGATTCCAGGAATAAGATTTATTCCCTATGTGTTTTACATCTCTCCTGGCTTCAAAGATTTCACTGTTGCCAAAAAGTCCTGAGTTAACAATAATTGATAGCTTCAGCTTTCTGCTTTTGATGATAAACAAGAGAGCTGTCATTCAGGTTTTCATGCAGGAGATGTTTTCCCTTGCTCAATGAAGCAGCCAGCCTGTTTTCCGAGCGGTGCCAGAAAGACGTTGGCATGAGGTCTTGTAGCCCTCTCGACAGCCCCTGTTCCTCCTGACAGTGCAGTTGAGCTCATTGTTGAATGCTTTTCCGTGGGCACTTTTTGTGCTTGACTAAAACTCTACTTTAGAAGGGATAAACTGTCAAGATGAATGTGGTGTTAGGCCAAGGGGGCTGTCTAGAAGAGGGCTTCCCAGCCTTTCTGCGGTGTCTTAGGTCCTCCTGACCGTAAAAGCTTCTGCTACTGAGTCCTAGCCCTCTTCTGCAGAGTTTCCCTGGCTTGCAGTGTGCTTAGTCTGTGCCTAACACCAGAACCAAACTGGGAAATCAGCTGGAAGTTGTAGCATACCTTTTTTTGTCTCATCTATGACACAGCTCAATCTAGATCCCTTAATGCTTTTGTATCTCATCTGTAGTGTTTTCTGTGTTTTTGGTGCAGTTTTGCTTAGCCAGCTCCTTTGTCAGTTGTCATTCATACTGAATGCCCGCTGTTTGTGCTTTTCTTAACGCTTTATTCACAGATAAACTCAAAGTCAACTCTGTGCCTGAGCAGCCAAAGGAGGAGAAAGAAGTAGTTAAGCCTCCAGTTCCTGTAGCAGAACCAGAGTCAGCTCCTCACGCTGCAGTAGAGAAACCTGGGAAGAAAACAGAGTCTGCTAAAATTCAACAAAAGGACAAAAAAAGGTGGGCCACACCATTTGGGGTCCCCGTAGTCTGTTGGTGGCCTTCATAGTGCTGGCTGGTCATACAGTGCTGGCTCGCCTCCTGTTTTCAACTACTAAATTGCATTAAACCTGACTAAAATTATCTCTCTTGGAATCCTTTCCTAATATTTCTTTTCCATTTAGTGCTGTAGATGCCTCGGGGCCATTTGGGCCGTTGCAAACGGGAAGGGACGCGATCCAGGTTGTTTTCAGTTGGGAGGGGGTGGCTTTCCATGAGCCAACCTCACGCTGTGAGCAGACTTAGTATAGACCCCGCGGGCAATCTGTGGGGGCTGGCAGGAGCACCTGTACTGCAGGGAAGGTAGTATATTCCCAAACTTCAATGTACACAGCTTCCCAGCACACAAAGTTCTGCCTGTTGATTCTCATAGCTAATGTACTGCTGCTTTCAGTGCCACTGGTTTACTTTGGGCTGAGCCTCCAAGTAAATCTGAAGTTCAGCCTTTTGTGTTTAATCCAACCCAAACTGACAGAGACCAAAAAATCATTACAGTCTGATGGCTCTCTGGTGGCCTATGAGTAATTAATTGGTGGTCTCAATCTGTTTCTAACTAAAGAGGTAAGCGTACCGCCCAGCCCACCATCGCAGTCGGTGCTCACTGGTCTTATTGATAGTCTTCTTCAAAAAAGCCAAGGGCCTGGAAACTGCACGTTGGCAGCATGGTGCTGGGAAGGCCACTTGGGCTGTACCAGCTCCATCAGGATACATGGGCCTTTAGCCTCCAGGCTTGTTAGTCTGACACGTCTGGCCAACATTAAAAAGAAAGAAGCTCTTTTATTTTTTTTCCAGTAGTCTTTAAAAATGGCTCCAGGATTCTGAGACACTACCTCATAGTCAGTCGGTGGCGAGCAGTCTGTCAAAAGAGCTTCTGAGCGATGCTGTTGGGGACATTGGTGTTTGGGAGCCTGAGCTAGTGTGGCCAGATCAGAAATGCGCTCTTGCCAAGTTGCTGTGGCCAAGCTAGGTGAGGTCCTGGGCAAAACTGCAGAGGGGGTAAAGAAATCCTCCTTGTTTTGGAGAAATGGATATGGTTAAGGATGAGAGGTTGAAAACACTCACACACCTATGCCTGGTTGTGTAGGTGAGTGTGCTTCAGCGTATGGGATGCTCATGTTTTTAAGAGGCACAAAGGTATTTGATTTCCTTGCCGGCAGTGCTTGTCTAAATGTTCCTGATGCTTTCTTGCATGCACAGGGGGTAACACGTGTTCATGCCTCTTTTTCTGTTCTTTACGTGGCAGTAAAATGAAGAGGGTGGACAAGTCGGATAACGAGGAAGAAAGAGATCCTGAAAATCCCAAGAAAAAGAGGAAGCGAATCAAACAACTCCAGTCTGACAGCAGCGACGAGGAAGGTAAAAATGATACGTCAACAACCAGGCGTGTAGGTCAGAGGCCTGATTTCACCAATATTACTGTCCAAAGCTGTTGGTCAGTAATCGAGGGAATAGTTTAGAGGAGTAAAGACTGTGCAGATGGCTGTAGCTTGAGCTCTGTGTTTATCTGGTGCTGCAAGCACTTGGGTGTAGGGTTGAGATGCCTCAGTCATTCAGTCTTTGTTGTAGCTTAGCTCAGATCTGGCTGTCTCCTCACCAAGTGTGCTGCCAGTCACGCTGGTGCGTGGGAAGGAGGTCCTCAAATCTCTCGTGAAAGAGATCGCGCCTTCCAGAATTGTAGGGCTGGTCATAACCAGTTTATTTGGTGAGTAAACACTCGCAAAGTGACCTCCTTCCCTTCCCAGGGTCATTTTTAGTATCCTTATTCTGTCTGTTTATAGAAATGGTTTGGAAGACAGTGTTGAAAGTGAGAATTAAAAAAAAAAAACAACCCAAATACACATAATAGAGAAACTAGACGGAAAACATCTGAGCCCTATCTGATGCGACTCCACGTCTCCTCGGTGGCTGTTGGCTTTGATAGCAACAGGGTGCCCAGATTCAGGCTTATAATGAGGAACAGCAGGGCCGAATTGCAGAGAATTTTGGATCATTGAGGTGACAAATGCCGTTCAATTTAGATAACTGGAAAATGAGTTGAGATCGAGCTAGGGAGCGTGTGCTAAATGCAGCAGTCCTCCACCAGGCTGATCAGGAAAAGAATTTGGGGATTATGATGGGCAAAATAATTGAAACCACCGGTTCGGTGTACGGCCCCAGTGACAAAAGGTGACACGGCAAATAGGTTGTGTTAGTGAGGAGGTGGATTCCAGCAGGAGGGCTGAAGCTGGCTGCTTATTTCGTGTGGCCAGCACGTGAGAAATGACCACGAAATTAAGATAATATGAGTTATACTGTTGGATATCTGAGCAGTCTCCGTGCCACTTTAGGCCTATTTTCACGGTTTCCCTTCTGCCCAGCATAGTTTCAAGTGATCTCTGTCATCAGGCATCCATCACTTCTATTCAGACTATTCCACAGGATGAGAAATCTCTCGGGAAGCTGTTCTTCACCATCAGACTTAACTTCGTCGCATTCCTGTGTGCAGGAACTCGTTTGGCCATAAAAAAAAATAACATATATATGCCCACACTCATCGGTATTTATTTCTTTAAATGTTTGTAAGCTATTATCTGGTCTTTCCATTTACTCATCACCCAGCCTACTGACAAGCTGCGTTGTTTTGCTCTGAAGAGGGAAGATTGAAATCAGCTTTTTAGCCACTTGAAGTGCTGCTCCTCACTGGGCTGGAATCTCTTGCCTCATCTGTTTTTGGCTAGTGAGAGCCAGCAGAGATGAGCCCTGTGTTTCAGGTGTGTGGTAGGGCTGTGCAGAGAGGCTGTTCTTTAAATCATAGAGTGGTTTGGGACCTCAAACCTCCTCCCAGTCCCAACCCCCCATGGGCAGGGACACCCAAAAC
>NW_010166809.1:0-5390 GCF_000695765.1 Mesitornis unicolor
ATAAATAATAAAATGGGTCTAATTTCCAGAAAGCGTTTCAGAGAGCTTCTGTTTTAATTCCACATACTGCAACATCAGAGTGAATACTGAAAACCCTTTACTGAATAAAAAAGCCAAAAAAACAATCTTATACTATTTCTTTCTACTTGTCTTCCCACCTCATGGGGGTTATAAACTGTGTAGCTATAAAAGCGGATGATTCACAATAATTCTGTGCCAAGTTTCATCAGAACAATCATCAGTAATCATGTGTTGTGAATAATGCAGCCACAGATTGATTTGGTGCAAATCCACATGTACATTTCCACATGCTCTATCAGAGTCAGTGCTTTGATGCTTTGTACTACAGAGTGTCTTGATTTTCTACAAACTAACCGTATTCAGGACAATACTATTCAATGCACACACACACCCATCAATAGCATCAAAACATTTTACATCAGTACAAGACTCAAAAAACCTCTTATGGTACAAACTTGTGTCATTTGCAGACTTTAAAGGAATATCCATTTATTACAGCAGCTGAGAGAGAGCTTGCCACACACTGACTGTCTTATTCAGGTCAGAGCATGGTAGCTTGTGTAAAAAATGACATGTGTGTGCATGTATAATTTATGTATACATATAGCTACATTTCAATTTGAGTGAGATTAGTACTGAACAATAACTGCAAACAGAGCAAAGCAACATGTGGAACAGTTAGGAAACAAGTGTTTCTGAGATTTTCATATGTGGAATTGCTGTCTTTTCCCCGAGCCTTTTTTATGATACATACAGACATGACAAAATCCTTGAGGTAAAAAATATACCAGGGAGGAAGAAAAACCATGCTCAATTACAAATAAATTAACTCTAGGAGGAGAGTCATAATCCTCAAATGTCTGAACAATCAATTCAAGCAGTCAGCTGAGGCCAAATGGCTCCAATGCTTGAAAATATAATATGAGAAAACAATTAAGCAGATCTTCAATGTCACAAAGCCATTCATTGCTTGGAAATGCAGCATTGTTGTGAGGTCCTAGCTCAGAATGACATTTATAATCCTACAATGTTGGTCTTTGACCTCTACAAAAGTTAACAAGTATTTTCCAGATTCACAGAGGAGACAAAAAAACCAGCTACACCTTTATCATCAATGTTTAGCTATCAATGGTTGCTGTCTAATGCACACATCCTTAGGCATGTGTGCCTTTGGGTATCACAGAATCACAAAATATTAGGAGTTGCAAGGGACCTCAAAAGATCATCTAGTCCAACCCCCCTGTCAGAATAGGATCACCTAGGGTACCTTCTCTTCAATGAAGAGAGGTTTAGAGAACCAACTTAACATTGAACTGTATGTACTAAGCCATTTTGCAGTTTATCAGGATTCACAGAGTAGGTAACATTCATTCAGCCAAAGCAGCCCATTTGATAGCCATGCTTAACACTAGTTCAGCTTCAAATAAACTGAATGAAATAATAGATGTCTAAAAGTTCAATGTTGCAATACTGAACACTGTAACAAATAAGCTCTCTTACAGCACAGATACAGATACAGATGTATCTAGATGTCTATACCTTAAATATCTTTCAGCAAATCCAGCAGATTTTAAAAAAAAAAAGCCTTATTCCGTTATTGTTTTTCACTCTGAGAGCAAGGACCTTTAGAGTCTGCAAGGAAAAAATTACTTCTAGAGATGGTAAGGGTCAGTCTTGACTCCAAATATGAGGTCAGAATTTTGGCTAACAAGGCTCAATGGACCAGGTAAACTCCAAGCTCCTAAGAGTCTGAGCTAGAGTTAGGGACAGGACAGAGAAAGGCAGATCTTTCAAAGTCAAGTAAGAGAATAGTTAGGGATTTGGGAACAATGGCTAGATATACCAAGGGCTGACAACATGTTACTGTTTGGGGTTTTTTTGTTTTGAATCCCATTAGACTAAGCTTGTTTTAGCAGAGTCAATGCTACCAAAGATCAGGCAGGGTTCGGAGTTCAGCTGGAGTTTAGAGTTCAGACCAGGAAAATCCACTAGTCTAATACTGCTACAGAAGTGCATGGTTTTCAGAGTAGGCTAACTAAATTGAAGATACACACTAGCTGGAAGGACTTCCAGAAATTAGATTTAATGTCACCATACTAGGAAAACAGTTTAGAAATAAAGAACCTACTGGGGTTACAGGTTAATTTTAAAACTAGGTTTATCATAGAGTCATAGAATCAGTCAACCATTTAGCTTGGAAAAGACCTTTAAGATCTTTGAGTCCAACCATTAACCTAACAGTGCCAAGTCCACCACTAAACCATGTCCCTAAGCACCATAATAAAGCTTTGTCTGGTTGAGTCCTATGATCACATCTTAGGGCTCAATCTAGAAGAGGACACTGGTTTAGCATTAGGTTTGTCCCCAGCAGGTTTAGGGAAAAAAAAAACAGTTAGCTAGTAGAGGTTGATGAAGTAGGTCTGCTGGCACTGCTCAGTTAAATTCAAGACTCCGCATGATAATAGTCAGGGTTTTGAGCACACCTTTTCAGACACTTTGGATGAGATTTAGTTCCTCAAGTGGGGTAGGCAACAGAAGAGCTAATCAGCTACCTGTAAGTCTAGGTCAAATAGGACATGATGAGCCAGGGTTAGTGTGACCAATAGCAACAGCCTCAGCTTTGAGAACTGAGACTATCAGGAGTTCCTGTACTGTGTTTACTAGGGTGTGATTTGACCAAGACTGTCACATTTTTAATACTGTGGGAAATTTATACCAAAGTACCTTAATCTGTTAAGGATAAAATTTAATGATTGCAAGTCCCATAGGCAGGTTTCAATAAGTATTAGTCATAGTTTAAATAAGAGCTTGGAGATTTCAGAAATTAGAAATGGAATATTAAAAATGCATTAAATCAAATCTTTCCTGATTTTGTCACAGGGATTATTAAAAAGATGAGGCTTAAATCTAACTTATTTTCTTATTATTGTCTCTTTTTCTATATAGTTTCTCATTTTGGCTAAGCGTGGACAAAAGATTTATCAAGGTTTAATTCTTCCCCTCCCACATACAGAAATAAAAAAACCAAAACCCCTAAACCACTACATCTTAAAATAAAAGAGAATGAGGAGGTCAGAAAGTAAATTTCTTGCAGAGGTGTGAAGAGAACTCATTTTCAAGGCTCCCAGTTCAGTGTCATGGCCTTTACTTTCTGCTGCTCTTTTAACAGTCCTGGAGGCAAAGGAAGAAAAATGTCATAAAGTACCATAGTTACTTTTTTACACTCTTGGAAATCATAATAATTTAATTTGTAAATTTTAAATATATCCTATTTTTCCACATTTCAGTTCAGTACTCCTGACTAAAAAAAACCCTTGATTAATTTTAGTACATTATTTCCATGAGCTTTCAAAACCTTTTTCACTGTGTATAACAGATCCTTTAAATATTAGACATATATTTCATCTGGTTAATCCTATTACTGTGTACAAGATATTAGCATACTTTGTACAATTCATACCAAAGGCCCAATTCAAAAAATAAGGAGACTTGTTTGCATGGTGCAAAGTCTGTCAAGACAAGTCATAACTGATTTTTCCATTCATACACTGAGTAGTTCTAGGCACCCGCCTCAGAAATGCAGCCTTAATCCCTAATTTTGTCTACAAAAACCAGCTAATCTGGATATTTCTCTTGAAACCAGTGGAGTATTAAAAGTGAATGTGGTAGATGTATTCAGCTGTACAACTAAACTGCTCGGAGGATGCTTAAACATAAGTGTCTAGTCTCATTTAAGACATTCTACAATATTCAAAACATATATGTGCACTTGGTGGATTTGCACAGGAATTGGGGGCATCTGTGCTCTTCAAATACAGCAGCTGCAAAGCAGGTGACATAATCTAAATTGGGGACATGTGAGCAACTGAATTGTGAGCAGGAGCTTGTGTCATTATATTCATATGTAATATAAAAAGATGACTTTGGAATACACCTGCAAAGAAAAGGATAATTCATTACTATAACAAGCATCAAGGTTAGGAAAGTTTCTCTTCCAATTCTGTAAAAATAGTAGCTTTTTAAAATTTTATTCTAAAGAAATGTGTCCTTTGAAAGTTCTTAGTTCATTTCTTAACGTAATGACATAAATAATGGCCTGTTCTGATCTAGAATAAAACTGTTTCTACTTAAATTACTCCAAATAAGATAGAGTAAGAATCTGAAATCCAGTATTTTGTGCCTTAGTTGTCCTTCACTTTGCCTTCCCATTAATATGCCATGGATCCCAGTTTCTCTTCATAAAATATCTTGGCTTTGGTAAAACAGCAAATTTTGACCAATAAATGACATCACTTTTGTGCTTAGTTTCTAATATGCAAATATTTTCTGGATCTGGTTAAAGAAAAGTTTTAAGATGTTAATAGAAATTTACATTAAATTTCTTAAAACCTTAAGAGTTAAAGAACTTATTTCTTTCAAAAGTGTCATAGTGGCTATATTTAATAATTAAAATGAAACAAGACCTGAAATATAACAGTTATCATGTGCTCAGCAGATTTCTATTATTATCCTTGGACCTTCCATGACTCTTTCTAACTCTACCATTGTGCTTTGTCTTGTTTGTTTTAAATTTAATATAAATAAAAACATATTTTCCACTCGAGCTTGGAGTGGCTTGCCTTGAACTAATTTGTGTAACAAATTTAACATTTTTAAATACAGCTTTTGATATTATTTATTGCTATCAATTTAAATAATGAAATTACATTGAATAAACATTTTTATTGAGAGGTTAAATATTAAATATTTAAATCAAGTGTTATTTAAACATAGGGGTTTTTTTCTTAATATGCACGGAAGGAAACATTAACTGTTTAAAAGGGACTTTTGGAGAAAGGCAAACAGATTACAGCTCTCCACATTGTGATGGACCAGAAAGTATTTGAATCCACTTCTTTCCTTTATGCACAGTTCAGAAGCTTTGGTTTGTTCATATCTGTCACAATATAATTACATTAAGCATCTAGATGAACAGCTTAAAGTAATTTAATTTTTCAGTTTAAACTTTGATTTTCCAGATCAGTTAAAATCAAAAGGAAATTTCTGAGGAAAACATATTTCTGACATCTATATCATGGGAGAGGATTGGATGAGAAAATATGAAAGAAGCAGAAAAAATCTGCTTTCTTCCAGCTAAAAAGAAACATGAGGTGTTCAAGAAAGAGCTAGTGTGTATCTCTAACAGCACAAGTCTCTCTTGAAAAGAAGTTGCCTCAAAATGCGACAGTCCCTGCAAAAAGAAACGAAGGCAGTATATGGATGAAGAACTCCGAGGGTTGTAGGTGTAACTAGTTGCTGTGAGCAGTATTTTTTCTGCTCTTTTCACTTGAACTGCATAAAATCACAGAATCACAGAAACACAGAATCAC
>NW_010166810.1:0-4292 GCF_000695765.1 Mesitornis unicolor
GAACGGTTGGACATGGTGATCTCAGAGGTCTGTTCCAACGAAGCGATTCTGTGATTCTGTGATTTTATGTTTTTGTCCCAATATTTCTCGATCGTTTTTATTTTCCCAGCACTGAATTAGCTGTGGAGCATGGGAAATTGCTATTCGGTGAATTGTGTGGCCAGATACTTAATCTAGATTTAAACTGAACACACACCCCTTTCCATTGATGGCATGATGTACATTAATGATATACAGAGCATTGTGTATAGTATTCACTGAAACCCAGATCTCAAATCTTTTATGACAAATTGAAGGACAGCATTAGGAGAGAACAGTATTCCAGCAGTAAAGTGTTCCTGTGAGGTTATAAGGATAACGACCACAAACAGAAGGTGGATTTTTCTCCTTTCACATATAGGTGAAATAAATTCTAAACTTGCTGTCCACTATTTTTGCCTCTGTTGCTGATACCACAGGGAAGCCATAGTTGCAGTTGGCATACTGACGTGAAGCTGTATCTATCTATAGTGTTACACCATTGGAAGATGATGCTGGTTTGAGGCAGGGGCGTAGATGGAGGGGCTTAGTCAGTAGTTGTGTGGCGTCGCGCCTAGGAAGATGTTGCAGGTTTGCATGCTATTTTTGTGTGTTACTCAGGTAAACTGGGAAGACAGTCGTATGTTGTGTTATAATATGTTGTGTTATATGATACGGCATATGGCTGTGTTTTAATTTCTTCTTTGATCTAGCCTGCCAAAAAGAATTACATAGGTTAGCAATGTAATGGCTTTCTCCAGGCTGTGATTGCAGCAGCCTTGTTTGAGTGCTGTGTGGCAGAAGGCTCGAGGCTTTGCTAGTTTTGCGGAGTTCAGGAACACCAGAAGAAAGAGGGAATTCAAGATTGCATTCCCTGCCTGGTAGGCTGTCTCTGTGAGGAAAATGTGACTGTATCCAAGGCCCTCAAAAACCTTTACACCTTCTTAGCCCCATCAGTCAGCAAGAGCAGTGTTCTCATCGTAAAGTAATGTAGTGGCATATTTTCTCCCAGAGAGACAGTGTAGCTCATAGACAGCGGGTATTGTGGCTGGATTGCTTCCTCAAGAATCTCTGCTCAGTCACTGAAGGAGATATCCAGGTCAGCTACCATCACATACCACCTCTAGTGATGGAGTGTTGCAGTACATGAACGACTGTCATCAGATAACCGTTCTCCTAGTACACTGCACAGTGTGATACTTATTTTAGACTGTAGGCACAGCGAAAATGAGATGTTTGGTCAATTTATTATTACTGAAAATAAATTTTAAAACCAAGCCAGGTTCACCAGTTCCCTGGTTTTCCTTGTCCTACTGTAAGGCTAACCTCACCTGTGAAAACAATTGAAATTTTATAGGTGATACAAGGCAAAAAGCCAGGTAAGTGTGGCCAAGCCCTGCCTTTTTTGACTATAAAATAATAATTCTTTTTTTCTCCCTTTCCTAGCGCTGTTTTACGTTTATGGATCGTGGATTTGTGTTCAAGATGGTCAACAATTACATAAGTATGTTTGGAACAGGAGATAGCAAGGTACTGTTTTGATGTTTTTTCTTTGGTTTTGTTTTTTTCTGAAGTGACTTGCTAGCAGAATATTTGTATATTGAAACTCTTTATGATCTATTCCATGGCTTCCCCATGCTCAGAACTCAAGATAGTGGGTTTACTGTAAATATTTGCTAAAACCTCATGGATCTGAGCCATCTACCCCATTTTCTGGGAGTAAATAGCATGTCCAAAGAACTACTCGCTGAGCCCTGCAAGAGCAGACTCTGCAAAGACTGCTCAGACCAAAGCATGCAAAAGGCTGACCAGTCAGAAATCCTTTGAATTTAAGCTTTGGTTCTTTAGAGACTACACTTGGGGTTCGGTCTATAAATATCAGCAACAATTGACAGTAATTTTCTTTGAGGAGATTAAAGTAAGAGCACATGAACAAGTTACCATTGTGTAAACTCAGCCGAGAGTGTGACATCTCAGTTACTTGGAAAGATTGGTGTGCTTTTGCCTCATTGTTGATGCAAGGAAGCCAATCTCCTCCCAATTAGTTTGTGCTTGCTATGAGGACAATTTCCTGCAGCCTGAATTTCTTCTATAATCCTTGAATATTCAGTGGTTGAACAATAAATTTCAAACTGCAAGAGGTCCCCATTATTCAGTTTGACTACTTTACTCTTCATCAGGATAAGTCAAAGGCTTTTTCTCTTGATTGCCTGGGTTTCTGAGCTATGGTACCAGAGCACATAAGACAATAGATAACACAATGTAGTCAAGATACACACTTTGAATGACTCATCTTTCCAAAAAAAAAAAAAAGCTTACAAAACTTTGTCCATTAACTTTTTATAGTTCTTTAGTGGTGATCTGGGCATTTCTAGGTAACGAGTGAGATTACGCTGAGTCTAGTTTGCTTTTTGCTGAAACCAGTTTCATTCTTCACTCAGGTGTTTTACCTAACCTCTGGATCAGGTGTAGAATGGAGTCTCGTGGTGTTAATGTCAGAGCCTGAAGTCTGTAATTCTGGAAATGATATAATGCAATCTGAAAATTGTTTCCACATATCAAACTTCCCTAAATATGTTCAACCACAGAAACAGATGTTTAATTAAAAAAAGATAATTAATAGCCAGTGGAAAAGCCTGAGATCAGTCAGTGTGAGAGCAGAACTTAGCACCTTCTTGGCTGTAAGCCTGTGTGCATTGTGAGCCACTCAGCATCCTCCAGAGCCATCTGCCAGGACGCATGGAAACAGAATCACTGTGGAGCTGAGACAGATGTGCCACTGGAACAGGCTTAGCGGCGCTGGAAAACAATAGCCCCAAAATACAATCAGATTTCTGACCCCAAGGAGAGAGAGGCCTTGCGTTGTTTTAACTTTCAGTCAGACTCCTAAGGAAGAGTCGGTCATTTAAACCTGCTGCAGAATTGCTCTCTGTGTGTCTTTCGCTGCTTTAACTAGATTGTTTATGTATCAAAAAGGTGATACTGCAATCTGGCCTCTCTCTTCAGGGAAAAATTCTCCACTGTGCAGTGTTGTACTGGTAGTCCTGCTGGCTGCCAGTGACAACAGTGAGCTGAGAAGGTGGAAATAAAAACTTATTACTGAGTGTCATGTATTACCATTGTATCACAGTGCACATCATTATAGTGGGAATGAGAAATTCTTGAGGTAGTTGCAAGGCTCCACAGAAGATCATGGATGACTTCTTAGAAGGGAGATATTTAGGAGATCATGCCAAAATTATATAATACCCAAATCTCTCAGAGCTGGAACTCACTGGTATCAATAAAGGAAGTTTTCACCACTATCAGTAACGTTTGGATCTGGCCTGTGTGGCTGAAACTTTATATTTGGTTGACCCAAAAAAGAAGGAAGGAAGGGAGAAGGAAAAAAAAAAGAGAGAAGAAAGATAACATCATTATGGTGGTCCCAAATTTATGTGAACTTTGCTATGATTATATGCTATAGTTTATACAATCAAAAGACTTAGCGTAGCTTTAAATATAACTTAAATATTTAGCTTGGATTAAGTTTATATTTGTCAGCACATTCTCAATGAATAGTTGAGGAATCCAAAAAGCTTGTTTGTCTGACAAGTTTGTTTAATAACAGAGACAAAACCAAAAGTTTATTATTTGTGTAGCTTGATAAGGTTTCATTGTTGGGTGTGAGTATGAATTTCGAGGTAAAGATAGATAGTAGTACAGCTCTGTCTTACCATTTTCTCTCTTTTCATGTGAACTGAGCCATTGCATGTTGTGATTTTCAGACTTTACATAAGTTCAAATTCGACTTTCTCCAAGAAGTCTGTCATCATGAGCACTTTATCCCTCTGTGCCTGCCCATACGGTCTTCAAACATTCCTGGTAAGGTGCCACCCCAAAAGGGTTTCTGTACAGTGGTGAATTATCAGGAGATTCAGAGAGTGACTAACAATTAACTCTTTGTAGTACCACGTCTGCACATCAGGCACAGAAGCCCCAAACGGCTTTTCAGATGTGGTACTTAAGAAGTGTGATAAATGAAACATCATTTCAGTATGCGTGTAAATAAATGACAGCCCTGACAGCCCAGTTAGGTGGGGGGAGGTGACTCTTTCACTGGAAGTTTGAGGCGAATGAACTGGACTATCTGTGGGTACTAATTCCTAAAGCTGCAGTAGCACTGGACGGTGGTGAGCTGGGGAAGGGGTTGAAGAGCTGCAGCAGGAGGGGGAAGAAGCTGAGGCAGCGATAAGGGCATTGTGAAACTCTACTATGAGGGAACAGGCATTCCT